>NC_068938.1:214413743-214635378 GCF_016801865.2 Culex pipiens pallens | reverse complement strand
TATTTCGTCCGCCAAAGGGATATTTAACTCAGAAAATCATGATTTTTGGTAAGGGTGTACCAAAAAGGTTAATCGAGAAATTAAAAGTGAGAATGTGTGCGTGCAACATGGAGTTAAACTTTTCGAAGCGCCGTGGTAAACTTCACAGCAACTTCACAAAAAGTTTAACTCCATGTTGCAGATTTGACAGCTCGATAGCATAGTTTTTTTTATTAAGAGTGCAATTTTATTTTACTCAATATTGAGTACATTCCTTCAAACGTGTTCACATAAACAAAACCGACGCCGATTTGTTATCACAACTGTCAAAACAAAAAAAAAAGGTCCTAAACAATCCGCCGCATTCGCGTCCGCAATCGAAAATCGAATTTCGTTAATTTTCCGCGCCACCAAAATGGCCCGCGTGTGCGAGGTGTGCGGCAACTCGTCCGCCGACACGGACCAGGAGGCCGGCGACGATCCGCTGGAGCGCGTCACGTACCACCAGATTCCCCTAACGGAGGGCCCCCGCCAGCGTACTTGGCTGAAATTTTGCAAACTTTCCAGCGCGAGGAACCTGAACAAAAAGTTCGTGTGCAGTCTGCACTTTGAGCGGCGGTACCTGCAGCGGGACTTGCGGTCGGAGCTGTTGAGCGGTGCGGTGAAGCGGAACGTGCTGACGCGGGATGCGGTCCCGACGATCCGGAGCGCCAAGCGGCAGAAGCGGAAGGTGGCGCTGGAGGCGGAGCGGGAGCGGAAACGGCGGAAGGAGGAGATTGAGCGGCTGTTGAGTGAGGGGGGTTCGGGGGAGGAGCAGGAACCGTCGGTGGTGACGGTGCGGCCAAAGGTGAAGGTGCGGCTGCCGAACAACCGGACGATTACGATTGAGCGGGCGGTTGAGGAGGTGGGTGAGGAGGTTGTTCGGGAAGATCCGGATCAAGCGTTGAGGGAGGCGAATGAAGCGTTGCAGGCCAAGGTGGCCCAGCTGGAGCAGGTTATTGAGAAGAAGAACGAGAAGATAATGCTGGCGAAGACGGAGATGGTTAACATTACGACGGCGCTGCAGGATTTGAGGAATTTGGAGGAGAAGAACTTGACGATTAAGGTGAACGAAGTGTTGAAGGAGTACTTGACTGAGAATCAGATTCGGAGGTTGATTGCTGGGAATGTCGAGATTGCTTGGAGTAATGAGGAGATGTACAACAGCTTTGTGCTGAGAACGTTGGGATCTTTCGATTTCGTACAAACTCAGTTGAAGTTCCCATTGCCAACTGCACAGGAAATGGAACTTTGGGTTCACGGGACGTACCTTAAAACGGGTCTTCTAGACCGCGCACTTACAATTCTGAAAGCCCTCACCCGGACAATGTCCCCGCGGGATCGCGAGTGCGCCCTTCTCCTCGGCAGAACCAAGGCCAACACCAAGTTCACGTACGACCCGGTCCGCGATCAGGTCATTGACAACGCTGGCTTCCTGTACTGCATCGCCGTCCAGGGAATCTTCTCCAGTTGGCACCAAATCGTCTATCTGGACTTTGACCTGATTTACACGGCCGACCTGCTGACTTCGCTCATGACGGAACTCGCCGCGATCCAGCTGAACGTGGTGGCCATCGCCGGAGGCTGCGACCAGGAGACGGAAGATCTTTGGAACGAGCTGGAGATAACAGCGGAGAGGCACTTTGTTGACCATCCGGTCACGAAGGCACCGGTCTTCATGACGGTTTGTGCATTTTCGACGTTGACCGCACTGTGGAAGGTGCTGATTGGGGAGGGTTTTGCGGTTCAAGATGGGACGACGACCGTCACGAGGATGCAGTTTGAGGCGCTGGTCAAGAGTGGACACGCGGACATTGGGAAGAAGCATCTGGTTTACGATGAATCCAGCAAAAGTAACCTCCGCCTGGCCGAGGAAGTGATCTCGCACAAAACGGCCAACGCGCTCCACCTGCTGTCGGAGGTTGAAGACGAAGAGGGCGCCGCCGTACTGGCCACCCTGGTCGAGCTGTTCCGCGATTGGTACGACCTGATGACGACCACGACCGTGAGCACCACTCCGGTTGGCCACGATTACAGTTCCGCGACGGCGGTGACACGACTCCGGTACGGAACCAGTCTCGAAGAGCAGAACGTCGTGCTGGACGGAATGTACGACACGATGGCTTCGTTGCGCTTGCTCAACGAAGACGACGATCATTTCCTGCAGCAAGCGATCCTAGTTTCCGTCAACTCGATCCGAGTTCTGCTGCTTGAGCTGCGAAAGAAATATCCAGGCGATACGATGCCAACGATAACCCTAACCAACCTCACCCTAAACGACACCTTCAAAGAGTTCCACAACGTCCATCAGCACAGCCTATCTTCAACCAAAGCTGTCCTGTGCCAACTCAGCCAAGCCATAGCGGACCACATTCCAACAGCCTCCACCAACAAACTCCTGCTTCAAACCTCCCTCTCCACCGGAATTCGTCCCCCGTCCGAAAAGCCCGAACCGTCGTCCAGCGACGACCTCCCCCAAGTCAACGAAAGCAACGCCTGCACCTTCCTGGCCCAGTACGTGGCGAAGGCTCTCCACGGCAAGTACAGCTACCTCGGCGATCAGACGTTCGTGATCGAGCGGCACGCGAACCGGTACGTGGTCATGCCGGACATGCCGACGGGGCTGTTCGAGCCGAGTCGGCTGTGGACGGAGCAGGCGAAAAAGTTGGAGGATTACGTTTCGGACATTACGTTCTTCAAGAACGAGGGTGTTGTGGAGAACGTGGTCAGTTCGATTGCGAAGCGGCACCCGAAGATGGGAGTTGATATAATTAGGATGTACGTGGAGAAGCGGCTGGTGATCAAGTTGAGGAACTTGAATGAAGCGATTGTCTAAGGAAATTGAAAATAAAGGACATAATTGTAAATTTAACAACAATCTTGATTTCTCCAGATGACCAACAATATTGTTTAAATTGTTCGTGGTGTTTATTGCACTCGATCGTAATTTCTCGACTCAAGGCCAATACGCACCTCCCAAGAAAAGAAGTCAAGACATGGCTTTACGAACAGCAGAACAAAGAAGAGGGAACGATTTCTTGGGGCTTTTCTTCACACCCTCTGGCATGTTTTCGCTGCCGCTGCTGCCCATTTGAAATTTTTCTGGACCGGTTCCTTCCGAAGTGCGTATATCGAGAAATTACGATCGAAATTTTTAATTTGACATTTTAAAATTCAAAAATCCAAATTTCAATAAAAAAATATCAAACCTTTTTTTAAAAAAGAACGTAAAAACAGTCCAGATTCGATTATCCGAAGGCCTTGGTAAAATTTCACTTCGGATAATCGAATCACGAAAAAAAATATTTTTTCGTTGTCTTATTTTCAATTTTTGGGCTTTAGTATCCAGCTTTTTAAGCGAAAATGTTTCAGAAAAATATGCTTGATTCTAGGCTTGATTTTATATTTATTTTTAAAAGTTTTAAACAGTATGTTAAATAAGACATTTTGTTATTGTATTTAACGCTTCTGGCCAAAATCCAAGTCCAAGATGTACCGATTCTTAGGATACGCCACCGGTCACTTCCGAAGACCCCAAGCTGGACGATTCCAGACGGACGTTTCGACGCGCGACAGCAAAGTAGAGAACAGGATGTCCTTCATCAGGACAGGTTTGGAGAAGTTGGCTGTAGATTCGGCAAGGGTTATCGACGTTTCCTGGCTGGAAAGTGAAGTGCCTGAACGGGGAGTTCCCGATTCTGGAAGCGCATCCGGAAGATTGTGTTGATGAGGCCCTCGGAACGGAATTAGATTTCGAACACTTCATCCTCCTTCGAGAATGACACAGATTTTTTCGCCACGCTGTCCAGGGTTCATTCGGCTGGAGCTGCGCCGTCGCGAGATGAGCATTTGAGGGCGGTTATTTGCTAAAAGAGATGGAAGTAAGTGAAGTTGGCAAGCCACTGTACATATTCTCATTACTCACAGGTGTTGTAAACCGCCGGCACCGAGTGCAACATCCGCTCTGGCTACCTCCGATTATCTCGCTTCTCGTCCTCCTCTTCGTCGGCTCCTTCTCCTCACCGTAAAAATCACCTGTCTCGTACTTGTCCAAAAACCGTATGTTTATCTTCTTCATTGCAATCTCGTTGTTAACGCAACTCTTCGGCAGCACCATCTCCTCGATGATCTCGTTACAGTCCTCGCGGGAATTGACCTTCAATCACCAATCCCGGGCCACCACCACCGAATACAACCGGTGCGAATCCACATTCCTACCTCCCATCCAAAAAAAAAAACAAAAAAAAACCAAATCAATCACAAGCCCCACAAAACACCCAAGCTTTCTTCTTACCCATTCCGGTCGTGGAACAGCTGCAGTTCCTGCAGGAAGCTCGCCTTGTCCTTTTCGAGCCCTTCACCTTGTCCCGCACCCGCACCACCCTCCTTCGAAGGCGTTCCGCTGCTGCTGTTTGGCTCACGAAGGTTTCCGCGTCCGATTCCTGGCTGCTGCCACCGTCGGCTTTGCTTTGCGTCCTAGAATCACCAGCACCACCGGACCCACCAAAGTGTTTGTTTACATTTGGAACTTAGTCGTACACGGTTACACGAGAACGTCAAAATAAAAGAAATTCTACAGTCGTATTGAAAGTTAAGACTTTTATATCAGTTAGTTAGGAGATTTTCAAAAACTTTACCAGTAAAAGTTTTCATATTTTAAACAAGAAAAAAACTTTCCCTCAAGCTAATTTTAGCAACTTTTTAAATGAAAAATAAGTTACTTTTGTCATTACGGTAATATTTTTTTGTGTGTAGGGCTTTAGAACCCAATTCTCGTGTTTCTTTTCCTTAAAGCGGTTCTATCTCAGCAACCCGAGGTCCAATCTTCAATGTCTCTTAGACAATTTTATAGAAAATTTTCTGAACTTTAAAAAAAAAATATTTTTAGAAATGTTCACTTATGGTCACTATTTTTAAAAATTGAAAAACTGCAAATATTTCGCTAAAATCAAACTTTCGGTGGCTATATCTTAAAAACGGAGCCCTTTATCAAAAAATCTGTAAAGTACTTTTCGATTGCAAATTCAATTTTGCATTAAAAAATAATGTCAAACTTGTTTTTGCATAAAACTTCGATTTTTTCCAAAAATCACTGTTTTTTCAAAAATTCATAACTCGGCGGCAGATTTTTTGACCATGTTTCTGTATGGCTCAAAAGTTGCGGATTTTTGTCTCCTAAAACATATCAAAAAATCTCGAAAATCAAAAAATACGTATTTTGGGAAATTGAGTTTTAGTGAAAAAAAAATTGATAAAAAAATCTGCAAATTTTTTTTTCCGTGTACCTATTTTTTTTCTCAAAAGTTCTCAACAATACCTACAACTTTGCCGAAGACACCAAATTGATCAGAAAATTCACTCAAAAGTTACAGCTGTTTGAATATTTACATACCATTTTTGTATGGACAGCAGCCAAAATTGTATGGAGACTTGTATGGGTGAACCAATGACGCAAAATAGCTTATTTGGTCATAGGGAAAGCCCCCACAAAGTTTAAGTCAAATAAAAAAATACAAAAAATAAAAATGGTCGAAATCGGCCGATTTCGTAGAGAGTTGCTCACATGCGTAAACTTCATTTAATTCTTAATACATTCTGAGTAACATTCATGGTCATGGCCTATCTACAATCACATTAATTTTGAGAACGTTTAAATTTTTTTTGAATGTTTATTAGTTTTTTCTGCACAAACATATTTTTTCTTATATTTTTTCAATTTCTTAAATCACGGCTTAGATTTGTACAAATTTGCTTTCTAAATTTATAAAATAATTACATTTTATAACATTTTTGAAGACTCGATTTTTTTTATTTTTTAAAGTCTGGAAATTTTTAAAATTGTCATTTTTTTAAATCGTCGAACTTTTAAGTTCTTCCAATATTCTTAAAATTTTGACGTTTTTGACATTTATGAGATTTAAAAAGATTTATAATTTTTAAACATGTCGATTTTTTTAAATAAATTCAAGGTTTCTTAATTTTTTAAGATTTTTCCATTCTTTAAAAATGTTTTTGCCTTCCTCACCTTACTGAGGAAAGGCTATAAAATCACTCGAAAAATAAACTTCTTAATTTGACCTCGTAGACCCACCTTCACGTATACCTATCGACTCAGAATCAAATTCTGAGCAAATGTCTGTGTGTGTGTGTGTGTGTGTGTGTGTGTGTGTGTGTGTGTGTGTGTGTGTGTGTGTGTGTGTGTGTGTGTGTGTGTGTGTGTGTGTGTGTGTAGGGATGTGGGTCTGTGCACCAAAAAATATGCACTCGATTATCTCAGCACTTGCTTAACCGATTTGAACCGTTTTGGTCTCATTCGATTCGTCTTGGGGTCCCATAAGTCCCTATTGAAAATTATGAAGTTTAGTAAAGTACTTCAAAAGTTATGCTAAAAAAACGATTTTGGCGTATGTCCGGAAGATTGTAAAAAGGGTGGTTTTTGTAAGAAACCCTGTCATGTTATACATTTTCAGAAAGGTATTAAAAAAACCTTTCCAATGAGCCCAAAACATCGAAGATCTGATAACCCTATCTAAAGTTATTAGCACTTAAGTGTTATTTATACACAGGGCCGTAGCCAGGATTTTTGTTTGGGGGGGGCTTGGGTGCAAAAATTCAAAGATTATAAAAACCAGCAAATTATTTATACCATCACTTGGTTTATGGTATGATTATTAAGATGAATTGTAAAATTGTAGAATAATATATGCAAAAATGTTTTAAAAGATTTTGTTCTTAAGTTTTCAATGTCTCTATTGAAGAAACTCCTTCGTCAAAAGTTTCTCTTTATTCATACAGCTAGTTTGTATTGAAGGAGTAGAGAAGAAAGTGTTTTTTTACATTTTCTTGAACTGTTTAATTGTAATTGAATTTCGTGATAAACTGTCGCAAAATTTAAAATTTACATAACTTGAATAAATATTTTGAAATAAAAAAAAATCCTGTATCGATTTATCTACCCATAAGTATTATATTTTTGTACTTTATACTGATAGAAAAACTCACGAGCAAACTGGTAAATTTGAACTATCAAATTTTAAATCGTCTGCGTTTACATTTTCAGCTGTGTGTTCACTGTGATGGTTTATCTGACAAATTGGTTCAGAATTTGAGAATTTAAAAAATTGACATAAATCAGATCTTAATTAAAGGTAATTTTTAAATAAAATTTCAATGTATCGTTTCAGTGTTGCTTATCTTTGAAATTGAAAAAAAAATAACAGTTAAATTTCAACCAACGAGTATCAAAAAATGCTTAAAGACATTCTTATCCAGAGATATCAAGAGTCAACATATTTTAAAGTCTATGAATTCTTAGAAATAATTTATTTTTTTTATCGGGAAAAAAATTAAATGCACAGTAAGCTTTGAAGTGCTTATTTCATTAAAACGCAAAAATTAACATTATCAAATTTATTGAAAATAGTATACAAACTGTTTAACAAGTGTTTTCAATGAAAATGATATAACAGCAACTTCAAGCAAAATTTTTATTGTTCTTATCGACTAAGAACCATTGGAGATTGGTCTATTAGTTTCTTTGACACATCTTCTTGAAATAAAAAATAAACTTGTACGATAAAAAATATAAATGTTAACACGATTAACAAATTAAAATCTTCAATTTACTTATTTCTTTATTTTGAAATAACTGTCAAAACTGAATTAATTTTTTAAATAAGTGTTGATAACCAATATGATTTTAAAAGATAATTAGTTGTGCTGGTTATAGAAAAGACTCTCTGTATCTTTCTAATCTAATCTAATCTAATCTAACACAAACGCAGCCAGTTCGATGAAAGCATGCTGGAAAGTCTTGTGATTAGATAACGCCCCAAGCACTTTTCTTGTCAATATTAATAATTGCAATACAACCGAGTACACCCGAAAATGCATTACAAAAATTAAAGCGGCCAGCCCTACTACGTTGTGTTTACCGCAGAGAGGATTCTTTGAACGGATCACATTCCACAGAATCTACAGGGGAGGAGGGATGCGTGGACATACCGTCGCTCCGGTTTATTTTTGCATTATTGTTAATTGAAATAATGCAGGAAAAAACTCTCTGTATCTTTCTAAAAAAAAAAAAAAAAAAAAAAAAAAAAAAAAAAAAAAAAAAAAAAAAAAAAAAAACGCAAATGAAATCCTTTTTTGGATTTCTGGGATATAACTAATAAAAATTATGTTGAATAATATAGAATTGTAACCTTTTTTTTTTATATTAGAAAAAATAATACATTGAAATGTTTCAATATTTTTTATTGAATATCTTTTTTTTGAAATGATTAAAATTTATTTTTATAAAAATTCAGGATTTATTAGCATTAATTATTTATAATTTTTGTAGTTTTTTTGTTTTGCAATTTCTGATTTTTTTAAATTATCATGTGTAGTTGTTATCTTAATTTTTTTATGTTTTAAAAGTAAAGAAAACTTTATGTAAGAATTCTTGAACCAAGTAGATTATTCCTGTAAATTTAATCTTAGTCTGAATTTTGCTACAAGAACCATATTTTACATTCAAATGAAAATTTAAAAAAATGTCCTGTTGCACGGAGACTCTTAAAATCCATACAAAAAAAATGCTCAAGAAACGGTCAAGAAAATATTTACGAATAGATTTTGCTTTAACGGTACGCAGCTGAAAAGCAACAAAAACAAAAAGTGGTGTTTGATATTTCTTCGGATGCAATATGTGTTGATGAGATTTTGATTTGTTTATTTGAATGCGACTGAGAATAATATTTGAAAATGTATTCGCTAAAATAATATTGAAGAATTGCCTCATGAAGCCGACTGTTCTTAAAATGCCGAAGATGTTAAGAATGGATTTTGTTTCTTGCTCAGAACTAAGTTTAAAATAAGAGAAAAGCCATTACAATAATGGTATTTTTTTTTTAATTTTGATATTTTTTAATATCAATTATTTTGTTTATTTTTTAGTTTTTTTTATTTTTTTTATTGAATTTCTGTTTTTTTTTAAATTATTATGTGTAATTGTTATTATAAATTTTTGTTTCTTTTTATTATTGTTATTTTTGATTTTTGACTTTTCTTTGTCTAATACCAAAATATTTGAAATCTAAAGTTTATAAATTAAAAAGTAGTAAATTTTTTAAATTCTCAATAAGACCGTTGCAAATATTATTCTGAACTTTATGTTACTAAACTCTGACCAAAGTCGACAGGGTAGAGCAAACAATGAAAAATATAAAAATTTAAATTACAAGCCATTGGTTTATCATTTTAAACGTGTTTCAAAACCTCACTTTAAATCAGTACATTTTGCATCATTAGTTTTCAAAATATCCAGTAACTGTCGAAAAGCTTTTTTCGTGAAAACAACTTGCCGCGGTTCAACGAAATGTTAAAAAAATTATAAATATTTTCAAACGAGCCCAAACATGTCGTACATGATTATCAACGCAGGAAAAAACATTTCAAATTTGTTGTCGCTGCTCCTAAAAGGACTTAATCGAAATAAGTTATGATTAAAAAAATAACTGTTTTGAGTTGATTAGACTTCCATTTTCATTTTTTTTTTTAAATATTGTATTTACCCTCTGCTGTTTGGCCAATTTTGAAAGGGTGGCAACATATACTTTGGAAAATATTTACAATGAAATACAATTTAAAAAAAAATAATAAAGAAATCTTAAAATCTTCAAAATGGAAATTCTAATCCATAAAATCCAAAAATTTGAAATGAAGAAGTTTAAAAATAAATTATTTATCACAAATTTAACAATTTGAAAATGTTGTTTAATTAATTTAATTTCTGAGTTTTTGAATGCAAGCTTCAATTTTTTTAACGTTTTCAATTTTTATCATTTTATTTCTTGCTTAAAAACGCGCAAGCTCATGCACAAAGCAAAAATTAGTTGATAATAAGGATTCACTTGAGGATCTTTCGATTTTTGATATATTAAATAAAAATTGGAGAGTGGCCACGGTGGAAACAAATAAATGTTACCAAAAGTAAGCATTTTGGACGAGTGGTTTCGGGAAAAAGGATTACGAAAATGTAATAAAAAATACACACAGATATTTCTCAAGCATTTTTCTCTAAGGTCTCAGATATGTAACTAACCATATTCTAAAAACCAAAACGATAGAATTAGAAGTGTATTTCTAAAATTGTCGAAATTCACTCAAATGTTCTTCATTTTAAAAGCTTTCGATTTTGAAATAAAACTGAATATTTTGTAGAAATTATGGTATATTTTGAAAAATGTAGAAAAAATCATTTGTTAATAGTATGAAGGTCTTCAAAAAGATAAGGGTTTTTAATGCAAATAAAGAAGGGTTACTAATTTTGCAGTCCAGATTATCCAAAAATTCGAAGGACTTCGGATAATCGAATCATGAATAAATGAAATCGTTTTTTTATTTGTTTGCTTTTAACATCAAATTCGGCACCTGCAACCACATTTGAGTTTAATTTGAACAATATTTCTTGACCACCATTTTGGCCGACACATTGAATTTTTTTTTTTTTTATAAAATATTGTTTTATTTGTTTTGATTGCTTAAAAACTACTTGACCAAATAGCTTAAACTTCAGTATCTAAGTGAAATTCTAATTCATTAATGTCAATTACATTATTATCCTTGCTAACAAAGATGACAAACTGAATGAACGTTTTAAGCACTTTAACTTTAACTGATCGTCTAATTGCAAAAAGTGTTGGTTGCAATAGATGGGTGAGAGAGATGTTTCTGTTTTGGGCGATGTTCCTTAGCCTTCTCTGCAGCACGGTCCACGCCGCTGCAACGCGCGGGCATGTTGAGATTTTGTGTGGGATGTCCTCTGGTTCGTTGTTGCAGTTGGGACACATGTCAGAGTCGGCCCGTTGCATCCTGTGCAACAGCCGCTGGTTGGACAGCTTCCGGTTGACGAGCAGGTAGTAATGACAGCGCTCGAACGATGTCAGGTGTTTGGCCGCAATGTTTCGCCAGATTCGATTCCAGTTTGCTGTTGGGTTTTCCAGCACCACTTTCGGCTTGTCGATCTTGTTCAGGTAGTGAGCGTGGAGAAGATTGGCCGAGGGATTCGCTTGGAGTGCACTGGGGAGGTAAGGGAGCTCGCTGCAGACTGTTTTCAGACACGGACAGTTGGTTGGAACAATCCGTAAGTTTGGGGGATTCCGTGTAGTACTCACAAAAGAGTTGTAGAAGGGTAAGTTCTCGATCTCGCGTAGATGTCTGTTGACGAGGAGAGCTTGACATTTGAACGCAGGCAGATGCAGATTCAAACCCCCCAACTCAACTGGCAGCGCGAGCTGCTGCATCGGCACTCTAATGCACTGGCCGGCCCACAGAAATGATCCCATTAGCCGTGTGAGTCTGGCAACATCTGCCTTCGTGATTGCTAACACCGATGCTACGTACCATAGTTTAGAAGTGATGAACGTGTTCAGCAGTACGACTTTTTGTTGAAGTGTTAGTGTACGCATTCGGTGTAGCCAGAGCTGCCGAGTGAGCATGCCTACCAGCGGGACCCAGTTTAGTTTGCCCATCAGTCGCACTGAATTCACGAACACAATGCCGAGAATCTTGACCTTGTCAGCTGTCTGCAGCCAGGGCACAGCGAGTCGATTGTTGTTGTTGATGTAGCCTACGTCGATGGAGATCGTCTTTCGAACATTGAGCTTGGCACCAGCTGATCGCCCGAAATTCTCGAACTGCTCCTTCACTCTCTCGATTCTCTCGGCACACGTGGTGATGATCGATACGTCGTCGGCATAGGCAACAACCAAGTCGTTGGAGCCAACGCAGATTTGCTCGAGTCGCTTGATGAGGGGGTGGAGATAGATGACAAAGAGGTGCATCGAGAGAGGATCCCCTTGACGGACGGAGCGTCCGATCGGGAATGACGGTGACAGATGACCGTTCACCAGAACACGGGAAGTGGACAGCCGGCCGATTTTGTCCAGCAGTTCAACCAAGCGCGGGTTGATACCAAGCGCTCGCATAGTTCTCATCAGGAAACCTCTATCGACCCGATCAAAGGCATGATCGAGATCGAACGAGACGAGCTTCCCGAACAGTTTTCTCTCCTTCAGCTGCGCGACCTTGTCCTTGAGTGAGAGTGTAGCTTGAAAGATGTTTTTGTCGCCGTTGGAGCACTTTTGAGATGTGGTGAGGATCTGGTTGTCTCGCATCACACGATCCAGCCTGCACTTTAGTGTTCGTGAGAGAAGCTTGTAATCCGTGTTAAGGAGCGAGATAGGGCGATAGGATTTAATGGTTGAACCGGCACCCTTCTTTTTCACGAGTACTATTGTACCATCGACAAACTCCGGCGGGATGTTGCCGCGCAGGGCCTCATTCAGGATGAGGTTCAAGTGCCTGTGGATGATATCGAAGGTTTTTGCATAGAACTCAAGTGGAATACCGTCACTTCCAGGGGACTTGTTCTTTGCGCTTGACTTGATAGCTTGGAATATCTCGTCGGTCGTGATATCATCCATACAGGACGCATTTGATGGGCAAGCAGCTGATACAGCCCTGTCACATGCGAATTCGTCTGCGATCTCCGGCTGCTCCTCGGCATACAGCTGCCGAAAATAGCCGAACACGTGCTGCTCAATTTCTGCAGAGCTGTTGAGAGTGTTTTCTTCCACATCCAGCGCCTCGATCGTCGTACGTTTACGTTGCCTCTCTCCCAGCTGGAACAGAGAGATCGGCTCTCCAGCAACACGTGTTTCATTGCTGCGGTAGAAGGTGTCCGAAAAGCGTCTCTGGAGAAGCAGCATTTCGCTCTTGATCCGGTTGATTAAGGAGAGCACGGTTCGATCTTGATAGTATGCGTCGTAGGCTCTCCGGAGCTGCGCATAGAGCTCTTGATGTTGTTGATGAAACTCCATGTATTTCTCCCGAGACTTCCACCGGAAGAAGCTACGAATCCTTGGCTTAACGTAGGAGACCCACCACTGGATCCAGGAGGTGAAGTTCCGTCTGTGTCGCGTCCAGTAGGTCCACTTTTCCTGGAATTCTTCGATGTTGTCAGCAGACAATATGTGGGGACGGATTGACCAGAACCCTCTCCCTGGCTCCCTTCCGAGATTCGGCAGGCAGATCCGGGTGGTTAGGGCTTTGTGGTTGGTGAACGAGCAGACATGAACATCGGCATCTCTGAGCTGGGGTCGGAGGTTAGAGCTCACATAGAAACGGTCTATTCTGGAGGCCGAGTTGTACGTCACGTAGGTGAACTCAACCCGATTCAGCTTCAAAGTGTCCCAGGCGTCCAACAGCTGCAGCTGTTGTGTAGCATTTTTCAGCGCTAGGCTGTAGTTGTTATCCCCCGTAGCGTCCTTTGTGTGTATTACGGAGTTGAAATCACCGCCAAGGATGACATACTCCGTAGCTTGCCGAAGGTAGTGAGCCACGGTCCCATTAAAGAAATTCTCTCGGTATGCTCGATGCTGAGTGCCCGACGGAGCGTAAATGTTACAGAGAGTAGTCGTTTCGTTAACCCGAAGGCAGATTAGCCGACCGTCTAGGCTTCTCTCCACGTGTGAGAATCTAATGTGCTGTTTCAGCGCTATCGCTGTTCCTCTCCTCTCTTGATCTACGTTGCACACCAGGTTGAATCCGGGAATAGCCAGCTGATCGTTCTCCACTTCTTGTAGAAACACGATGTCAAGGTTGAGGGTTCTGACAAAGTTGTTGAGTGCGTTGAGTTTGGTGTGGTTTGAGATTGTGTTGATGTTTATAGAAGCTATATTGTAGGTCAAAAAATCCATTTTTTAGGGTTGCATGGGCTCGTCAGCGCTGGGCGATGCTTGTGGTTGTGTATCAACGTCGGTTGGTTTGGTTTTCCGTGGACGACCCGGACCCCGCTTGCCATTGCTGGCCGTGGAAGCTGTAGAAGTATCAGTGTCGTTTCCATCGTTTCGTTTGTGTTTTCCTGGCAGTAGTAGTGGCGTTTTGAAAACCAACCCTTCCTTGTCTGTCTCCTGTTCAACAACCGCATCGAGAGGTGTCCCACCGGGAGTAGCAATGGGATTGACCTTGATGGTTTCTTGCCGGGGTTTAGACTTTATCGGTTTAGGCAACTTTGGATGTTTGCCTTTCCCGTAACGAACCACAGTGTATTCGTCGTCGTCCTCGGACATCGCTGCTGAGTCGCGTTCTTCGTCATCGCTGGAAGATATGTTGTCATCCTGTCTGGTGTCGGTTGAACCAGATTTCAGCACGCTGGCGAAAGATTCCTTCGCACCTGGTTTTAGGCGCTCGTTCGCCCGTTGCACGAGGAGCTTTTTGTTTTGTACACATGGAATGCCAATGTGCACGTACTCGCCACAGTGGCGACACGTGGATTGTTGGCCCGCATATTTTACGTAGGCACATTGACCCTGGATTGTCACGTACGACTTAATCGGGCGTTTCAGGACCATTTTCACCGAGCGAATACCCGATGATATGCCGTGATAATCGAGATCATCACTCCACAGCAGCTCCGTGACCGACATCACATCCCCGTACTGGGACATGAAACGCTTGATTTGCTGGTCGGAGACATCCTCCGTCAAGTCGTGTAGTTTCACATTGGTGCATCCATCTTCCATCGTGATGCGGATCGTGTACTTTTTCTTATTCACTTCGCGCACATGTTTGCCGTCGTGGTCTTCGACAATTTGTTCAGCCGTTTCAAGGTCGGCAGTTTTCACAAACACACAGTTTTGCACATGGTTGATTTGCACTCTCTTTGTCTTCTCCCGAGGAAGGCCAAGGTCACGCGCGAGAAACTGGTGTACTTCCTTGACGCTGGGCTTCTTCGGAAGGTTCGAGAAATCGACTCGAAACGTGTTTTCGCGATTATTTTGTGAATTCATGGTGAATCACAAGAACCGCGAACCGCAACGCGACGGCCACCGAGTGGCGGATTCGTGAAAAAAACGAAAGCGTGTAGAAAATGCGAATTTCGATAGTCTCAAGTTCCACACAGTATGAAATGCGTCTGCATGCCACGGTGGTTGCACGCTAACTATTTTTAAAAATTCTAAATTATTTTATGGTTCTTCAGGGGTCATACTTAAGTTCGACAATCAAAAGTAAGACAACGAGATTTAAGGATTTTTGCTAAAAAGTTATCAGCTTCCGAAAATGACCATTTTTGCGCAACATAACAGGTGCATTGCCAGGCAAGCTAGCACAGACATGAGTTTAAAAATTATTTATTTCTATGTAGCCCCGGATATTGCTATTTTCGAAGGCTAATAACTTTTTAGCAAAAAACCCGAAATATAAGGTGTCTTCGGGAAAGTGGAAGCGCCTTCCACAGGTCAAAAACTGAAACAGTTGCTTTTCTCCATATATTTTTACGATTCGGTCAAGTAGGTTTCCCATATTGATGGGCTACATATTTCAGGGTGTAAAATCACATAAAATTGCATAAAATAAAGCAATATTTAATTTACACCCAGACCTTTTACACGCAGCTGGATTACTACTTTTTTAGCTGTGTAGTGATGGGTCAATCTTTGATTTTAGGGGGTAGCCTCAAGTAAGCCCAGATTTGGACCACCCTAACCAATGTAATGCTAAAAATACGAGATAAATGAAAAGTTACTGAACGGAACGATCTTCAAATCTGCAGCTCAATTTTTAAATATTGGACCCATAATCTACGAAAACTGAGCTCGGCAATGGACAGGCAAATTACTTAGTTTGATCAATCTATTCTTGATTCTCTCTTACAAATTATTTCTGTGGAGAGAACACACAATCATTGTTTTTGAATTATTTTTAAGGTAGTACACACAATCATTGTTTTGAGATTTTTTAAGGCAGTACAATTTAAAAAAATTGGGAAAAATTTCGGGGGGGGGCTGTAGCCCGGTAGCCCCCCCCCTGGCTACGGGCCTGTTTATACACTTTTTAGAGGCCGGATCTCAGATATTTCAATGAAAATGATGTCCGGGTCCATCATGCGACCCATCGTTAGTTAGATAATCGAAAGACCTTTCAAATGAGCCTAAAACATCGAAGATCTGACAACCCTATTAAAAGTTATTGGCACTTAAGTGTTATTTATACACTTTTTAGAGGTTTGATTTCAGATATTGTGATAAAAATATTGTCTGAATCTTCCATGCGAACTATCGTTGGATAGGATTTTTTTTATTACTTGCCGATGAGCCAGAAATATTGATGGTCTGCGAACCATATCAAAAGAAATGAGTTATAAAGTTGATTTGTTAAACATGTTAAGGGAGAATGTTGCTATTTTTACTGAATGTATTGACTTTATGAATATGAGGAAGGCACCAACCACCTAAAGGTGGATTAAGTAACGTTTTTTTTTAATTTTGAAAACATTGATTTTTTTTAAATTGTTAAACAATCTATCTAGATTACTTTTTCAAAACAACCAATGCGCTATGGGATTGCTATGTACATAAGACCTTTTAAAAAAGTAGACGAGCTATGTTTCTGAATTTTTGAAAGTAGGTAATTGACAATTTTTATTTTTTTAGGAATCCTTTATTTTACTATTTTTTTTTTAGTTTTTGAGATTTAAAAATAGGCTGCATTTGAACATTCAGGAATTTTTTTCATCAAATTTTTAAATTTTTTCTGATTATTTTTTGTATGGAAATTGTTTACGATAGGGGGAGGGGGAAGGGGGGTTGAGATTTCCAAAAAAGTGTCCACGTGGTTTATGGATGGTCCCATTTCGAATTTTATAATCCCGAAGTTTGCGAAATGTTTCAAATTCTAGAGTCTCATAAATTTTCAAACAATTGAAATATTTTTTATTTTTGGAAAATTTTTGATGTCAGGAAATTATTAAATTCTTGAAATATTATGTTTTAATATTTTGAAATTACAGTCCAGACTCGATTATCCGAAGGTTTGTATGGGACTTCAAATAATCGAATCACCAACATTATTTTTTTATTTGCTTACTTTTAACATCAAATTCGAGTTCTGCGATTTCATTTTAGTCAAATTTAAATCGTTGATTGCTTATAAATTTAAAAAAATCAATATTTCCTCACCGCCATTTTGGCCGCCATCTTGGATTTAAAAATTCTCAATCGCTTTAGAGCATTTCAGGGGTTATCCAGGTTTTTAAGCGAAGATGGCGTTCGAATGTTGAACGTCCGAAATGTCAAAATCGCGCAGTACACACAAAAAAATATTACCGTAATGACAAAAGTAACTTATTTTTTATTTAAAAAGTTGCTAAAATTAGCTTGAGGGAAAGTTTTTTTCTTGTTTAAAATATGAAAACTTTTACTGGTAAAGTTTTTGAAAATCTCCTAACTAACTGATATAAAAGTCTTAACTTTCAATACGACTGTAGAATTTCTTTTATTTTGACGTTCTCGTGTAACCGTGTACGACTAAGTTCCAAATGTAAACAAACACTTTGGTGGGTCCGGTGGTGCTGGTGATTCTAGGACGCAAAGCAAAGCCGACGGTGGCAGCAGCCAGGAATCGGACGCGGAAACCTTCGTGAGCCAAACAGCAGCAGCGGAACGCCTTCGAAGGAGGGTGGTGCGGGTGCGGGACAAGGTGAAGGGCTCGAAAAGGACAAGGCGAGCTTCCTGCAGGAACTGCAGCTGTTCCACGACCGGAATGGGTAAGAAGAAAGCTTGGGTGTTTTGTGGGGCTTGTGATTGATTTGGTTTTTTTTTGTTTTTTTTTTTGGATGGGAGGTAGGAATGTGGATTCGCACCGGTTGTATTCGGTGGTGGTGGCCCGGGATTGGTGATTGAAGGTCAATTCCCGCGAGGACTGTAACGAGATCATCGAGGAGATGGTGCTGCCGAAGAGTTGCGTTAACAACGAGATTGCGTTGAAGAAGATAAACATCCGGTTTTTGGACAAGTACGAGACAGGTGATTTTCACGGTGAGGAGAAGGAGCCGACGAAGAGGAGGGCGACGAGAAGCGGGATAATCGGAGGTAGCCAGAGCGGATGTTGCACTTGGTGCCGGCGGTTTACAACACCTGTGAGTAATGAGAATATGTACAGTGGCTTGCCAACTTCACTTACTTCCATCTCTTTTAGCAAATAACCGCCCTCAAATGCTCATCTCGCGACGGCGCAGCTCCAGCCGAATGAACCCTGGACAGCGTGGCGAAAAAATCTGTGTCATTCTCGAAGGAGGATGAAGTGTTCGAAATCTAATTCCGTTCCGAGGGCCTCATCAACACAATCTTCCGGATGCGCTTCCAGAATCGGGAACTCCCCGTTCAGGCACTTCACTTTCCAGCCAGGAAACGTCGATAACCCTTGCCGAATCTACAGCCAACTTCTCCAAACCTGTCCTGATGAAGGACATCCTGTTCTCTACTTTGCTGTCGCGCGTCGAAACGTCCGTCTGGAATCGTCCAGCTTGGGGTCTTCGGAAGTGACCGGTGGCGTATCCTAAGAATCGGTACATCTTGGACTTGGATTTTGGCCAGAAGCGTTAAATACAATAACAAAATGTCTTATTTAACATACTGTTTAAAACTTTTAAAAATAAATATAAAATCAAGCCTAGAATCAAGCATATTTTTCTGAAATTAACACTGTAGTATTAAATGTTGTTTATTCTTGCTATAAAAGGTTTCTTTACCAATTAAAAGTAAAACACTTTTACCGATACAACGATTTTGTTCCATAAATGCATGTTAGTATCAAAAACTTTCCAACTTTTAAATTGAAAGGTTTGAACTTTCTACGAATATTCACCAACGCGAACTTTTAATTTAACGAACGATCTTTTTAAATTCAGAGTATTTTTTCTTTGTGTGTATGTGAATTATTATGTACAACGGTAAAAAACACGATTAAAAACCATTTCTGATAACTTTTTTTCATTTCAATGCAAAAAAAAACATTACGAAGACAACACTTTTTCGATGGATCAACTATGGTCCCCTTGGAACGAGCTGTCATTGCAATTCAATTTTGCATTAAAAAATAATGTCAAACTTGTTATTGCATGAAACTTCGATTTTTGCCAAAAATCACTATTTTTTCAAAAATTCATAACTCGGCGGCAGATTTTTTGACCATTTCTGTATGGCTCAAAAGTTGCGGATTTTTGTCCCCTAAAACATATCAAAAAATCTCGAAAATCAAAAAATACGTATTTTGAGAAAATTGAGTTTTAGTGAAAAAAAAATTTTTTTCCGTGTACCTATTTTTTTCTCAAAAGTCCTCAACAATACCTACAACTTTGCCGAAGACACCAAATTGATCAGAAAATTCACTCAAAAGTTACAGCTGTTTGAATATTTACATACCATTTTCGTATGGACAGCAGCCAAAATTGTATGGAGACTTGTATGGATGAACCAATCTAACAAAATAGCTTATTTGGTCATAGGGAAGGCCCCCACAAAGTTTGAGCCAAATCAAAAAATAAAAATAAAATCCATTTCCGGAATTGCTCATGTGAAGTATATCCTAGAGTATATCTCTGAAATCTCGATTAAATTTTCAAAAGGTCCTGTCTGCATAGAAAACCCATGACTCATAGGTTGTTTTGAAAATTTCCTCTAGAAATATGCCTCATTAAACGTAAATTTAACTGATTTCTGAGTAGGTTCGGTTTGCACAACTTTCAACGAGAGTGCAGCGCTGCCCCAACATTTCAAAAGGGCTCTTCTCCCTACAGATTGTCAAGGCAAACAGATTGGCCAATGTTTTTGGACACCAAACGCGCTGGACACCAACCGCCATTCACGTCCAGCAAAACTGGCAGTGTTGCAAGCGCAAAACATACGTTGCCAGTGCCAATTTATTTTGCATCGACCAATCTGTCTCCCTTGACAATCTGTACTTCTCCCCCCTTTTCACTTGACAGCTGACCGCAAATGTTTTTATGCTTTTCACGTTGACGTTCCTCCACCCATTTCATTCATGCCATCAAAAGCACCCTTGTGTTTGTGCAATGCCTTCATTCAAAAGTAAGCTGCTGAAGTTCTTCACAGCAGGCAGGGCCAAGGCAGGCAGTCTTCTGTTTGTCGCGACGTAGTTGTGTTGTGTCTTCGTTCCGTACCGTGCGGGTTGTCGCCTACTTCGTTTCGACGAAGCCCAACAAGAAGAAGAAAAAGTGAAGGTCTCTGGCCGTTTTGAACAGGTAGAAAATTACCTGGTTCACGCGGGGCGAGGCGAGATTCCTTGGAATTCGTGTCAATATTTGTCCAGGCCACCCCCGCGTCCTTCGTTCCGTGGATTAAGGAGGAGCACCGATTACGAGTCTTTTTTCTCCGACTGGGGCGGAGAACCACCTCATTCACACTCTTCTAGAAGTGACCACCGCGTGCGTGTGTGTTTGTCTGTGTGTCGCTGTTTGTGTGTGCGTGTCCATGACGACGGTGTGAAAACCGGATTTGAACCCGTTCGGTTTCGGAATGGCCTGTGCTGGTGGCGCCTCGGCCGGAAACAGTGGCAATAGTGGCGGAGGCGGCAGCGGAACCGGGGCCAACAGCGACGGAGTGGTCGCCCCGACCAATGTGTCCGTCCAGGCGACCCGGCGCTTCACGATGGAGGGCGTAGGTTCCCGGGTGGTTCGCGGACCCGACTGGAAGTGGGGCAAACAGGTGAGTCCGTCCTCCATTTTCTGTGCCGGAATTCCGATACATTCTCGGCGGATGGGAGATTTTTCTTGATGAATCATACCCGGAGCAAATTCCGTGGGATAATCGTTGGGAGGAGGAGGAGGAGGAGGAAGACGACCGGAGGATCATTATGGGAAAGTTTCTGTGGCCAATTATGCTCTCCCTCTCTGTCTCGCTCTCATCGCGTTTGGCAATTTGAATTTCTAATTTTCGAATCGAACGTGATTCGAATTGGAAGCAACAAAAACTTTCAACTTTGAACCTTTCCGGAACGGAACCGTGCGGAAAAGGTCGCCGTCCAAACAGATCGATTCTAGGGAAGGGCCGCTTGTTGCGTGATGTACAAATATGGCTGCTGCTGCTTCTGCTGGAAAAGACAGACAGGAGAGCTTAAGCTTTGCTTAGCCGAAGCTAAACTAAACACCTAACTTTACTCCCTTCTCGTCGTCGTCGGTCACGGTGGGGTCGGGTTCAAGTTGGGGACCGTTGGGTGGGGTGGATTTGGAACTGAGCTTTAAAAGTTTTTGAAATACTCATGTTTAAAATGTTACGATTTTTTAACTTGCTGTAAAGAAAGTAGATTTCTAAATTTGAGCAATTCTCTACGGAATCGGTCTTATTTTTGTATTTTTTAATCCGGCTAAAACCAAGGGGCTGGAAACTCTAATATTACTTAGGAATACTAAGTATACTAACGATATTCCAGTATACTTGTTAGTATACTAACCGAAAAGCAATAAACTGTTAGTATATTAAGATACTCTCAGTATATTGGTAAGTATACTGGCGATATGTAAAGGAAATAATAAGTATACTTACATATATTTTGATATACCGGTTAACATAATAATTATAGCTCTAAGAGTTTCCAGCCCCTTGGCTAATACTTTGTTGTTGCCTTCGGTATGCCCGAGAAGCCAATTTGCATCATTAGTTTGTCCATATAATTTTCCATACAAATTTGGCAGCTGCTCATACCCATAATTTTGGAAAGCTGAGAAAATTTATCTATATTTTGCTTTTTTGAATTTTGTTGATATGACCCTTAGTTGCTGAGATATTGTCATGCAAAGATTTAAAAACAGGAACATTTATGTTTTCTAAGTCTCACTCAAACAATCCACCATTTTCTAATGTCGATATCTCAGCAACTAATTGTCCGATTTTCAATGGTAAAATATGAAACATTAGGGTGTAATATCAAAATCGATTTTCCAGCACAGCAATTTTTCAGTTCCTTTTGGGGTCCTAAACAACTCCCCAAAGTTTGAAAATGATTGGTTTAGTCCTCGCTTTGCGCAAAGCGATTCAATTTTCCATATGAATTTGTGTGGGAAAACCCTTTTTTTTTTATTTTGATATTTATAAAATCCACGTTTCACGCTGTACTAAAACCGGATTCATATTCGGATGCTCTGGAAGGTGCTCTACAACTTTCCCGAAAAGAGTATGGTGCTAGCTTGTCCCTAAAAGAAGATACAGCGTCCTCAAAACTCGTCTAAAACGTGATTTTCGAGCAAAAAACACGTTTTAGACGAGTTTTGAACACGCTGTATCTTTTTTTAGGACCAAGTTAGCACCATACTCTCTTCGGGAAAGTTGTAGAGCACCTTTTAGAGCATCCGAATATGAATCCGGTTTTAGTACAGCGTGAAACGTGGATTTTATAAATATCGAAATCCTAAAAATGGGTTTTCCCATACAAATTTATATGGAAAACAAGCCTTACCCGACAAACTTCGTTCTGCCTTTTTTTTCGTTTGTTGACGTTTTTAACTTTTTTGCTTATTCAGCCTCCTGTGATCAAAATTTGATTTTACGTAAATTTTCCCATACAATCTGCAGATGCTCCGGAATCGGTCCCAGAGTGGCCAAAGTGGCAATTTTTCAGCATATAAACCTTCCTTGGGCTTATACGAACCCAACGCAACAAAGAGCACCTCGATCCGACATTCCGTGTTGAATTGATTCGCGTTCGAACAAAACCGTCGAAATTTTTTATATATATAGATAGTGAATCGCTTTGCGCAAAGTGAGGACTAAACCAATCGTTCCCAAACTTTGGGGAGTTGTTTAGGACCCCAAAAGGAACTGAAAAGTGCTGTGCTCGCTAAATTTTGACAACTTTATTTTTTTCCATACAACCATATTACACCCTAATGAAACATTCGTGAAATTTTCTGATCTTTTGGAAAACAATATTTTCAAATATTCATAATTAAGTCTAACATTTTAAAAGGGCCAAACATTCAATATTACGCCCTTTTTAAATGTTAATCTTGATTGAAAATATTGTTTTCGAAAAGATCGGAAAATTTCACGAATGTTTCATATTTTAACATTGTAAATCGGACCATTAGTTGCTGTGTTTGGGTGAGACTTAGAAAGGGACTATCCACAAACCACGTGGAAACTTTTTTGGAAACCTCAAACCCCCTAGCGTGTACAATTTCCATACAAATAAAAACATTTTTGTTTACATCGAAAAATTAAGTTGAAAAACTTTTGTATCTAAAATTTCGATTTAAAAAAAATCAGCATTGTTTTGAAAATTTTTGAAATTTCTGAAAAGTTGGCATTGTATGTCCCCTGAAACATATAAGAAAATAAAAAAAAAATAAATAAGTGTTTTTTTTTGCAAATCAATTTTGGTGACCAAAATTGAAATTAAAAATCACAAAAAAAATTTACCATGTTTCATTTTTTCAGTGTAGTCCTTATTCATACCTACAACTTTGCCGAAGATACCAAATCGATCAAAAAATTCCTCAAGAAGATGAAGATTTTTGAATTTTCATTTTCATTTTTGTATGGGCAGCTGCCAAATTTATATGGACAACTTTGGCTGTTTTTGTCCCAATCTGTCTGTTTCGGAGTTCCATAAGTTCCTATTAATTTTTTTAAGTTTCGGACTTTTGCCAAACAAACAAATTTGCCCTTTTGACAGTTTGCCTGCTTTGTTTATTTGCCTGAATTTGTTTGCAGAAACGTCAGCCAGCATATATTTTGCTTTGTTTGCGAGTTTGAAAACCGCCAGACAAGAAAAACTACGAGTTTGTTTGTTTGTTTTGTCATAGTCTAGTACCTCCTTAAGTAAACTTGGAAAAACGTTGCAAAACTTTTGAAGGAATAAACATTGTTAAATAAAATTAGATTTTAACGATGTAATTATTCAACAATTCGATTAAGTTATTGTCTACTGATTCATTTTCTCGAAACATTTTTTTTAAAAGGTAAAAAAGTGGCAATTCGAGAACTCAGCGATAATTTGAAAATTTGAATATTTTTTTTTGTAATCCTCTTAATTAATTTTTAGATTAAGTGATTATTTTTTGTTTGCAGTTAAGGTCGTTTCTTAAAAAAACAATTTATGAAAAATGTTATTGTCCTTCGGCTCTGTTTTTGGTACAATTTGATTAATTTTGTTTAGTTTGATGCATTAATAAGCGTTATACAATAAAGTGCCTAATAGAAAGTGAGGACAAGGCACTCAAAATGCAATGCCACTCACAGTTGGTCACTCAAAATTTACCAAGCGTTTAAATGGAAGGTGTTCATTTTTTGACAAAACCTATGGAAGAAGTAGAGATGGTAAGCACCTTATCTGTAAGATCTTGGAGGTGCTCAATTTTTTGACAGAAAATCGCTGGGTTCTCAGTTTCTCGTGTCCCCACTTTCTATTAGGCACTTTATTATACAATGATTCTGAATTATGACCAATCAATTTTACAAGTTTTTTTTTTCCAGCAAACTAACTTATTGAAACAAAAATTTGCCATCGCTTTGATGTTTATGGATAGCCCCTTACTCAATAACAATTCTGGAGTTTTGCCTTCCTCACCTCAATGAGGAAAGGCTATAAAATCACTCGAAAAATGAACTTCTTTATTCGACCTCCTAAACCCACCTTCACGTATACCTATCGACTCAGAATCAAATTCTGAACAAATGTCTGTGCGTGTGTCTGGATGTGAGTCCGTGCACCCAAAAATATGCACTCGGTTATCTCCGGACTGGCTGAACCGATTTAGACTGTTTTGGTCTCATTCGATCCGTCTTGGGGTCCCACAAGACCCTAGTTAATATTATGAAGTTTAGAAAAGTACTTCAAAAGTTATGCTAAAAAAACGGTTTTAGATATACTTCAGAAGATTGTAAAAAGGGTGTTTTTTGTAAGAAAACCCGTCATGCTATATATTGTTAGAAAGGTATTTGAAAGACCTTTCCAACGCGTCCAAAAGATTGAAGATCTGACAACCCTATCAAAAGTTATGAGCACTTAAGTGTTATTTATACACTTTTTTGAGGCCTGATCTCAGATATTTTGATAAAAATAAGTGTTATTTATACGCTGTGTAGTGTATTCACTTTATGAATGTGAGGAAGGCACCAACCACCTAAAGGTGGATTAAGTAACGTTTTTTTGTAAAGGTTCAATAAACCAAATTTAAATTATTTGCTTTATGAGTGTTTTAAAACTTGACCCAGGGGAAAAAAACAACTAAATCAAAATTTGGTTTATTGGACTAAAGGTAAAACTCTAGTATTACACAAACAAAAATCGAGAGTTTGACTGACGTAGACAAAAATCATGCAAAAGTATGACCATGAATTTTGTGATATTTTTCCTTTTTTTCAATTTAAAATTAAGTAACCACAATCCTGTACGGAACAATCTTTTACCTAGAAATTTTCAAAATTAACACTGAGTTTAGACATTTTATTTTATCCTTTTTAGCTGCACTTCTTAAGTTAGCTAACCGAAAGAATAATTTATAAAGTGTTGGTCGAAGGAGGAAATTGACTTAGTTTTAAAATTACGATTTTAAATGATTCTTTTTGTAAAATTCATCGTCAAAATTTTCTGTGATTGATGCATTTTAACAAATAGAATATAATTCTTGTAAACAGAAAATATATAAAATTTCCCACTGTTTTCCATCATTTTGGTTGCAATTTTTCCTTTTGTTACCAGCAAAGTAAAGTTCTGAAAAACCGCACCAATTTCTTAGGATTCATTGTACCTTACAAAACTTTTTGAGCGATCAGTTTTTGTGTTTAAATCTGGTCTAAAAGAATTTTCCTTAATTAAATTATAAGAAATCTCAAACCAAACTTAAAACATGTTACAAATAACCCAACCCACTTCACACCATGCCCCAAGCCACCCCCATCGCACGGCACCCCTTTGCTGACTAACGTGAGCTAGTGTATGTGATTATGATGATGGCCACACGACGACGACGATGATGGTGGTGTGGTGTGTGGTTGCACCCAACCAACAAAAGCAACAGAAGCAGTGGCACCGTCTACCGTCGGGGGATCAATTAGTGGATGCGTGCGTGCGATAAGAAGACGGTATCGAGCGAATATCTAACCAGCCTAAGAGGATTAGTTAACCGGAGGTTGTCAGTAAGAGCGTTTTTGCAGATTTAATTTTGACACTTTTCAATTAAATTGTTTGAAATGATTGTCACTTGGTAAAAATTATATTAGTGTGAAAGTTTCATGAGGTAATACGAACATAAATTTCATCAGCAATTTTTGCGTCCAAAACGAACTGTTTCAGGAAATCCAATCACAGAAACAAACACTGTTAATTACGCAGAGTTTTTTTGTGCTTTTAAAAATTGGCAATTTGTACTATTGACGCCTTCACTTTAGTCCAATTTATTCAGACTCTTTGAAAAGAAAGAGGCAATCAAGCGAAGCGACACCACCTTAAAATTCAGTATTGTCTAGTTCTGGTCAATCGAAAGTGTGATCAACCTTGACCAGTTGCAATATTGTGTGATTAATTGGTCGATGAAAGGTGTTGATTTTAGCGAGTTTATTTTCTCAAAAGACGCAACTCGACTTTTTTGCAGTTGATGTCAGTAAACGCTTCATTTTCGTAAAGGTATGATAGATTTGGGCTCCCTGAACACGCTCTAACCGACAGAATTGAATTTTAGCGGATTCCCTGCCAATCAATAAATTTGTAAATTTGGGTATAAATGCTATGAAATCAGAGATAAACATGGGTGCGCATGGTTGCTTAAGATAGCAATTTTACCCGAAATTTACAATTTTATTCATTGGCAGGGAATCCATTAAAATTCAATTTTGTCGATAGGAGCATGGTCAGGGAGCCCAAATCTACCATACCTTTACGAAACTGAAGCGTTTATTGACATCAACTTCAAAAATATAGAGTTGTGAGATGTAATGAATTTGGAAGAAGCCAGAAATTGCACCCCTGACGGTACCCTGTAGACAGACGTCATCATCTCTCCACTGTGATCTGCGTCATCACGGGCTACTGAGATATTCATGTGTTTTTAGTTGCTTTGATTTGTTGTTGTTGTTTTATGCTTTCTGTTTTTGATTGCTTGGTTGCTTGGATGTTTTGAATTTCCCCCCATCGCACCACACCTCTTTCTACCCCTCTTGAACAATAATCCCCCACTTTTCAACGAGTTTCCTGACAAAAGCAGGGTTGTTACGGACGGCGCGGATCGCGCGGATGGCGCGTTTCGCGCGGATAGCGCGGATCTGGCGCGGATTTGCTGGCTAATTTTGCTCAGGCGCGGATTTCGCGCGGATGGCAATTTTGAAAATGTTTGTTTGTATTTTCTTAGTACGAAACGTCGAAAAATGAAGATAAAGATTATGTAGAAATTATTTTTTATATGTTTCTTGTCATTTCTTAACATCTCCGGCTCTGAATATTTAATTTCTTTTGAGTTTTGAGAAATGATTATTAAACTTATTTATTTTTAATTTTATACTGGATTTATTCAATTTTTAATTTTGTAAATCAGATATTACAAACTTTTCCCGAAGATATAGACATTAGAATGTGTTTGTTACACAAACTATAATTGGGGCTTGTTCTGGTGGGCGCCAAATATGAGCTTGATTGGACGTAACGTGGGTCTCGTGGCGCAGGGGTAGCGGCTTCGGCTGCCGATCCCGTAATGCTATGAGACGCGGGTCCGATTCCCGCCTTATCCACTGAGCTTCTATCGGATGGTGAAGTAAAACGTCGGTCCCGGTTTCTCCTGTCTCGTCAGAGGCGCTGGAGCAGAAATCCCACGTTAGAGGAAGGCCATGCCCCGGGGGGCGTAGTGCCAATAGTTTCGTTTTTTGGACGTAACAGAAGCTGGCCTCCAATTTCGAATTTTGGTATGGAATTTAATCGGTAGAAATATTTGTTTTTTTTTTCTAAATTTAAACATTCTTGGCGAAAATAAAAAGATCAGAACATTCCAAAATCAAAGCTTCAGAAATTCAAAACTTCAAAAAAAATGTTTCAATAGTTTTTATAATAACAAAAAAAAAAAACAAAATACATATTAATTTTTTTTCGAAATTTCTAAAATCTTAATTTAAAAAATCTGAAATTTTGAAGTTCAAAATTTTAACAATCTAAAATTCAAAATACCAAAAATTTGGGTAATCAAAAATTTTAAGATTTAAAAAAAATCAAAATTAAAAAGTCAAAATTTAAAAACTAAAAAATATCAAATTCAAAACAATATAAAAAAAAATCTCAAATCTAAAATGATTTTAGTATCCTTAAGCTTATAAATTCTTAAATTCTAAATTGTTTAATTCTGAAATTCTAAAATGCTAAAATTCTAAATTCTAAAATTCTTAAATTCTTAAATTCTTAAATTCTTAAATTCTAAAATTCTAAAATTCTAAAATTCTAAAATTCTAAAATTCTAAAATTCTAAAATTCTAAAATTCTAAAATTCTAAAATTCTAAAATTCTAAAATTCTAAAATTCTAAAATTCTAAAATTCTAAAATTCTAAAATTCTAAAATTCTAAAATTCTAAAATTCTAAAATTCTAAAATTCTAAAATTCTAAAATTCTAAAATTCTAAATTTCTAAAATTCTAAAATTCTAAAATTCTAAAATTCTAACATTCTAAAATTCTAAAATTCTAAAATTCTAAAATTCTAAAATTCTAAAATTCTAAAATTCTAAAATTCTAAAATTCTAAAATTCTAAAATTCTAAAATTCTAAAATTCTAAAATTCTAAAATTCTAAAATTCTAAAATTCTAAAATTCTAAAATTCTAAAATTCTAAAATTCTAAAATTCTAAAATTCTAAAATTCTAAAATTCTAAAATTCTGAAATTCTAAAATTCTAAAATTCTAAAATTCTAAAATTCTAAAATTCTAAAATTCTAAAATTCTAAAATTCTAAAATTCTAAAATTCTAAAATTCTAAAATTCTAAAATTCTAAAATTCTAAAATTCTAAAATTCTAAAATTCTAAAATTCTAAAATTCTAAAATTCTAAAATTCTAAAATTCTAAAATTCTAAAATTCTAAAATTCTAAAATTCTAAAATTCTAAAATTCTAAAATTCTAAAATTCTAAAATTCTAAAATTCTAAAATTCTAAAATTCTAAAATTCTAAAATTCTAAAATTCTAAAATTCTAAAATTCTGAAATTCTAAAATTCTAAAATTCTAAAATTCTAAAATTCTAAAATTCTAAAATTCTAAAATTCTAAAATTCTAAAATTCTAAAATTCTAAAATTCTAAAATTCTAAAATTCTAAAATTCTAAAATTCTAAAATTCTAAAATTCTAAAATTCTAAAATTCTAAAATTCTAAAATTCTAAAATTCTAAAATTCTAAAATTCTAAAATTCTAAAATTCTAAAATTCTAAAATTCTAAAATTCTAAAATTCTAAAATTCTAAAATTCTAAAATTCTAAAATTCTAAAATTCTAAAATTCTAAAATACTAAAATTCTAAAATTCTAAAATTCTAAAATTCTAAAATTCTAAAATTCTAAAATTCTAAAATTCTAAAATTCTAAAATTCTAAAATTCTAAAATTCTAAAAATCTAAAATTCTAAAATTATAAAATTCTAAAATTATAAAATTATAAAATTATAATATTCTAAAATTCTAAATTTCTAAATTTCTAAAATTCTAAAATTTTAAAATACTAAAAATCTAAAATTCTAAAATTCTAAAATTCTAAAATTCTAAAATTCGTTAATTCTTAAATGTTTTTATTTTTAAATTCTTAGTTCTTAAATTCTTAAATTCTTGAATTTCAGAATTTTTGAAGTCCTATTTTATTAAGAGATTTTGAGATTATGAGTAGACATTATTTTAAATATCAGAAATTAAATTTCTTTCGGAGTGAAATTTTAGCGAGGATTTTGGAATACAAACTGTATAAAAATTCTTAGATTTTGAATATTTAGACTTTCAAAATTTGAAATTTTATCATATCTGGAGTTTTATTTTTGAAAAGGTCCAATTAACCAAATTTTCAGTTTTTTTCTTTTTGGGTGTTTTTTATTACCCCTGACTCAAGGCGGTTTCAAAAACACCCAAAAAACAAAAACTGAAATTTGGTTTATGGGACCTTTTCAAAAAAAAAAAACTCCAGATATTATAATTTTAGATTTTGATTTAATTTCTAGGTTATATTTTTGAAGTTAAATTTTTAGGTTTTGCCTTCCTCACCTCACTGAGGCAAGGCTATAAAATCACTCAAAAATTGAACTTTTTTAATAAGTCTCCCAGATATACCTTTACGTATACATATCGACTCAGAATCAAATTCTGAGCAAATGTCTGTGCGTGTGGATGGACGTAGAATTTTTTTTCTCACTCACTTTTCTCGGAACTGGCTCGACCGATTTTGTCCGGATCTATGTTTTTGGATTTGCCTTCAGGTTCTTTAAGTCTTTTTTAAATTTCATCCGGCTTGGTGCAGTACTTTAAAAGATATGTTCGAAAAACTGTTTTGGTTGATACTAAAAAGGGTCATTATTTACATAATTTGAAAGCTCCGGCGGATAGCTGTCGGAACTTTACGCTCAGTGCACGCACACAAACACTGCAGTGCTTTCAAATGGGTCATTAAATTTATCATACCTAGATGGCAGCACTCAGATGTATAGTGTCTTTACTAAGTAAGCGTTAGCCAAAGCTTTCGTAGTGTGTGGTTGCAAGGCTTTTAGGAGGAAGGCAGCAACCACCTTCCGGTGGATTAAGTAACGTTTTTAAATATTGTATTTTCTCTTTTGAAGATTTTTTTTTCATGACCTTTGCCTTGACCGTCTCTTGAGATTTTTTTTAAATGGATTTATTGCTTTCATTCTTTTGGAGCCGAGTTTTTTTTATCAAATACTTTCTGAATTAGTTTTTCTTCATTAAAAAATAAAATTTCTTAAATGTTGCTCGCGATATTTATTTATATGTTGTGGATTTTGCGCGGTTTCGGGTTTTAGGTCGGCGCGGATCTGGCGCGGATTTTTTTTTCGACTCTCCCGTAACAACCCTGCAAAAGCCAAAGAAACTTTTGTGCTGGGGTGGTGCGTGCTTAAATTTTCCGATAAAGTTGTTGAACTTTTTTTTCCTCCTCTGCCACCCCTGGGTCGGATGTTGGCCAAAAGATTTTCCTTTTCAAAGCTCTTGAAGAGTTGTTGCGGCACGTGGAGGCTCGCCTCAAGGCAATTTCGAGAGACCTGGGCTGTACGAAAGGCTTATTGATTGGCCCGGCTGGGTGGTGAAACATGCGAGAGAAATAGCCATGTGATTCCGCTTTTTTGAGGTCATCATCGGCAACTCGGCAATCTTGGCGGTTCGATCTCGTGATGACGACGACGACGACGGAGCAATGGAAAAGTGCTGTAAATTAGTTGTCGTACTTAGGGAGAGAGATGAGTAATTGTTGCGGTGGAATGTCGTTTTCGATAATGTGATATTGAAAAAAATATAAATTGACGAAAATACTGGAAATTCAGACTCATATAAAAACATGCAAAATTTATAAACCATAAAAATACTGACTTGGGTGATTGTTTTGAGATCGTTACTTTTTTTTCTTAATTGTCCTCATCATAACCTACAACTTTGCCGAAGACACCAAATCGATCAGAAATTTCCTTCTCGAGATACAGATTTGCGAATTTTAATCATATTTTGTTTTGCCAAAATTGTATGAAACTTGTATGAACTAACCAAACAACAGTTTTTGGAATGTCAAAATTAGATAGAATGAATTATTGTTTTTTTCTTTATTTGACTTCACAGCTAAATAGTTTCTTGGGGAGAGTCTTTCAATTACGAAAATTGTGGGACTCAAAAAAGTTCATCACTTAAATTTTTCAATTTTTCGCGGCTTTAGTGAAAAAAGTAGTTTTCTCCCGTTTTTGTCATTTTCCCGTTTTAGCGCGTGGCACATCAAAACATCCAGTGTTAATTTTCTAAAAATCATATCTTTGAATACTGTTAAAAGTGTCCGAGGAATCCGGTTAAAAATATTTTTAAATATAGGTTCTTTGGTCCCGCCTTTAAAGTTTTCATACGACCTTTTCAAAAATTAGGCAAGATTTTTGAAACTTTTCACTTTTTTTCTTTAAAGGGAAAAAAATAAATTAAAAAAGGGTGCACACTGCACAGCAACCAAGGAAGTTGTTATCTTCTTATCCCAAAATTTTAAAACTCAAGGACCCAATCCTGCAACAATCTGATTGTCAAAATAGTCCAAATTGTTTGTAAATCATTTTGTAGACCGCCTTTTAGAGAATGAATGAAAAAATGTATCGATATATACTTCCCGTAGTTTTGAAGATACCAAAATTTGTTTAACAACAATCTTGGTGCAAAAGCTCTGGCAACTTTGAGCCCGATCGGACAAATTTGTTTATTCTTTTCGTGAGCGGAATTGCTGAAAATTCTAAAAATTGTTTTTTTTTTAAGAATTGAAGAATCAATTTTTTTCAAAAAAGTTCAAAAGAGTTATTAAATTAAAAAAACTGTTTTTCAAATAAAAAATAATAAAAAGAAAAATTAAAAAAAAAACATCAAAATCCAAATTTCACTTAAAATTTAAAAGTTCAAATATTAGAAAAAATCCGAGATTCCAAAATATGTGAAATTTCAAAATTATTCAATTCTATCCTTTAACTCTTAACTTGAAAAATATAAACTCTCAAATTCTAAATTTCTAATATTCTTAAAATTCTTAATTTTTTAAATTCTAAATTTCTAAAACTTTAAATTTCAAAATTTCTAAAATTCTAACATTTCTCAAATTCCAAAATTCTAAAATTCAAAGATTACAAAACAAAATCCAAAATTCTGAAACTCAAAGATAACAAAATAAAATTCTTCAACTCTAAATTTTCAAAATACAAAAAAACGAAGGTCCTAAATTTGAAATTCTTAAAATCTAAAGTCCTAAAATTTTAAAATTTTTGAATTCTGAAAAGAATAAAAATTGAGAAAATATTTTTAAGTAAATTCCCCTTTATTTAAAAATTTTAAGACTATGAAAATCAAAAAAATTAGTGCTTCAATATTAAAAGTTAAATTTAAATATCATGAAATTTGAAAAAAAAATATTGGTAAAAATTCGAAAATAAAAAAAAATCATTAAGGCCGATGCAAATATTTAAAAAAGTTTTTGTCCCTCGGCCCTAGCCGAGGTCAAGGGGGGGGGGCAAAAAAATAAAAAAATATAAAAATTTAAATAACAAGCCATAGTCTTCACATTTAAATGAAAAAGGTGTTTTAAAATGCATTTTACACTAGTTCAGTTGTTTTTCAATCATTAGTTTTCAAAAAATCTAAGATCTGACAAAAACAAAAATTGTATCGAAAAAAAAGATTTAGCATCGAAAATTTTAAAAAAATCTTAAGATTTTTTAATAAACCCAAACATGCTAAAAATGATTTTAAACGCAGGAGAATGTATTTTAATTTGATTTCAGTTGGTTGCACTTGAATTTTCATTGAAATTTTGAAGTTTATTGTAAAAATATTTTTTTTGCCCCCTGATTTTTCGGGCCAAATTTGAAGGGGGGGGGGGGGGGGGGTGACAAAAACTTTTAAAAATATTTGTACCAGCCTAATTATAAAAAATAAAATATCAGACTAAAAAATTCACAAAGTTTGAGTTCGAAAATTTTCTAAAATTCTGTCATTCGAATGCAAAATAATAAAACAAAAATTAAAAAATGAGAAATTCTTAAATTTAAAGTTCCAAAATTCTTAAATTTTTAAACTCTGACAAAAATATTAAAATGAAGAAAGTATGATTAAATAAATTTTCTTTTATTTGAAAATTGTAAACCTATAAAAATTAAAAACTTTAAAGCTTCAATGTTTAATGTCAATTTTAAATATCACAAAATTAAAAAAAAGAGTAAATATATTGTTAAAAATCCTAAAAAAAATAATTTCCTTAATTATTAAAATAAAAAATAAGATTAAAATAATCACAAAGTTTGAGTTCGAAAATATTCTAAAATTCGAATGGAAAATAATAAAACCAAAATCAAAAATTTACAACAACAAAAAAACATCAAAATAAAAAAAAATCAATAATTTTAAAAACTTGAAATCCAAAATTTATTTAAAAAAATCCGAGATTCAAAAATTTGTCAAATTTTAAAACTCTTCAGTTCTATTCTGAATTTCTAAAATTCAAAAATTCTAAATATCTTAATTTCTAAAATAAAAAAAATTAAACTCAATTCTAAAATTAAAAAATTCCTAAATCCTAAAATTCAAAGATAACAAAACAAAATTCTTCAATTCTAAAATTTCCGAATACAAAAAACTAAGGTCCTAAATTTTAAATTCGAAAAATCAAAAGTTCTAAAATGTTAAAAATCTAATTTAAATATCTTGAAATTTTGAAATGTTTTTTTTTTTTATTTCAGAATTCGGAAACAAAATAAAAAAGTGAATAAAAAAATTTTACATTTTAAGATTGAAAAATAAAAAAAACAATATTTAAAAAATAAATACTGGAATCTATGAGTGTAAAAAAAATATGTTAAAAATGTACAAATGTTTTAAACTAAAACAAATGTTTTTTGTACTGTTAAAACATGATTTTGCCCGCACTTTCTCTCGCACTTATGACTTATGACAACAAGATTTTTCGCAATTTAAAATTGCGGTTCACAGCTAAAAAAAAGCAAGCGAACAACATCGGCTCGCTTTGATAATGTTTTAGTAAACTTTAAATTGTTCAAGCCAGTTTGATAAGCCGCCATGGTGTGATCGATAGCAATAATTTAGTGCGAAGTCCAAGAAAGAATAAAGAATCTGATATTTAAAAAATATAAAAATCCACTAAAATCAAAAAAAAAATATTTTTTTGTAAGATTATCAATTTAAAAATTCAAGAACTCAAAACCCAAAAAAAAATGAACATTCAGAAATTTAGATGTTTGTTGAATATGAAATAAAAATAAGAATTGTGATTAGTTAAAATAAAATGATTAATTGGGATGCCAACCCAGCAAACTTAAACAGCCATTACACTACCGCAAACAAACTATTTCGTGTTTGACAGTTTGCCAAACTCGCAAACAAGGCAAAATGTATGCAGGCCGACCTTTGTACAAACAAATCCAGGCAAACAAACAAAGCATGCAAACTGTCAAAAAGTGCGAGTTTGTTTGTTTGTTTGCCGTAGTGAAATAGCTCATTTACCTGTCGGCGTGCCTTCCGGTCGGCGATGACATATAGAGGGGGTTTTTTAGCACACATTTTTTTCGACTTCCAATTTTATGTATTTTCTGAATGATTTTGTAAGTGCAGCATCTTGCATCAGAAAATGTTCAGATTCTTAGCAAGTTACACCCTGCGTTTGTTTCTTTCAACATGTTTAAATAGGCTTGTTTACCAATTCCAAAGTCCCATAACGACCTTGTTTACCGCGCTGCTCCCACAGTCTCGGTCTCGGTCAAATCTGTCGATTCACGTATACTTTCCACTTAATAAAATATTCAGGCCCTTTTATTGATTAACCTTCATCATTCCGCCGCATCCACACACCGGCCAGCCGATCCAGTTCCATAATTTCGTGATTAGCTTCGCAAATGACGCCGTTCAATCAATTTATGTGGAGGAGAGATTGATTTCTTCCGATTACCGGGTTCTGTTTACAAACAACTCTATACACTGTAGTCTGTCGGCGTTTGATAAGGATCCCTAAGATTACTCTTCCGGTGTGCTTAGACAAGCAGATTTCAAAAGTTGTTTGTAAATTTGCTGGCGTCTTCATTTTAGTCTGGCTTCGGACTTGAACGGGGACGGTAGACGTTTTCGCGGGAATGGAATCGGTACCCGTTTTAAGGACTAATTTTTAATTCTGCATCTAATTTCTCTCTCTCCTCTTTACAGGATGGCGGCGAGGGCCACGTCGGGACGGTGCGCAACTTTGAGTCCCAGGAGGAGGTGGTGGTGGTGTGGGACAACGGGACGGCGGCCAACTATCGGTGCGCGGGCGCATTCGATTTGCGCATCCTGGACAGCGCCCCGACGGGGATCAAGCACGAGGGCACGATGTGTGACACGTGCCGCCAGACGCCGATCTTCGGCATACGCTGGAAGTGTGCCGAGTGTAACAACTACGATCTGTGCTCGATCTGCTATCACGGCGATAAGCATCATTTGAGGCACCGGTTTCACCGGATTTCGACGCCGGGCGGGGAGAAGACACTGCTGGAGCCGCGCCGGAAGACGAAGAAGATTGCGGTGCGGGGGATTTTCCCCGGGGCGAGGGTTGTCCGCGGGGTGGACTGGCAGTGGGAGGACCAGGACGGGGGGAACGGGAGGCGTGGGAAGGTCAACGAGATTCAGGACTGGTCGTCGGCGTCGCCACGGTCGGCCGCGTACGTCGTTTGGGATAACGGAGCGAAGAATCTGTACCGGGTTGGGTTCGAGGGGATGGCCGATTTGAAGGTGGTGAATGATTCGAAGGGCACGAATGTGTACCGGGACCATTTGCCACTATTGGGGGAGTTTGGACCGGGGAGGGGGCCGCACAGCTTCCAGATTGGGGACCAAGTGACGGTCGATTTGGACATTGAGATTGTGCAGTCGTTGCAGCATGGGCACGGCGGCTGGACCGACGGAATGTACGAGTGCTTGAATACCACGGGGACGGTGGTAGGAATTGACGAGGATCACGACATTGTCGTGGCGTATCCGAGTTCGCACCGTTGGACGTTCAATCCGACCGTGCTGACGATCGTATCTTCGCCGGCATCGTTGCTTACAGAAAGTCAATCGCAGCAGTTTGCCGTCGGGGATTTTGTGAAGATTTGCAGCGATTTGGAGCGCATCAAGATTTTGCAGCGTGGCCACGGAGAGTGGGCGGAAGCGATGGTCCCGACGCTGGGCAAGGTTGGCCGGGTGCAGCAGGTTTACCACGACAACGATCTGAAGGTTGAGGTGTGCAACACTTCGTGGACGTACAATCCGCTGGCGGTGACGAAGGTTGCCTCGTCGTCGGACGGGTCTACGGCGGTCACGACCAACGGAGAGCGATTGTCGGCGATTTTGAAGAAGTTGTTTGAGCCGCACGCTTCCGGCGATACCACGGAAGAGTTGGTGAAGGCGGCGGCGAATGGGGACGTGGCAAAGGTTGAAGAGTTTTTGTCCGGGGCGGCCGCTCAGAATGTGGCGTCTTCTTCGTCGAGCTCGCAGGACTCGTCGCAGGTGGTGAAGGTCGACGTGAATGGAGTCTTTGCCGGTCACACCGCGCTTCAAGCGGCAAGCCAGAACGGTCACCTCGAGGTCATCCAAGTCTTGCTGCGTTACAAAGCGGACGTGGAGATTGAAGACAAGGACGGAGATCGTGCCGTTCATCATGCGGCCTTTGGCGACGAACCTGGAGTTATGGGATTGCTCGCCAAGGCCGGAGCTGATTTGAACGCAAGGAACAAGCGACGTCAGACGGCACTCCACATCGCCGTCAACAAGGGCCACTTCAACGTGGTCAAGACGCTGCTCGAGCTGAGCAGCCACCCGAGTCTGCAGGACTCGGAAGGGGACACTCCGCTGCACGACGCCATCTCAAAGGAGCACGACAACATGCTATCGTTGCTGCTGGATTACGGCGCAGACATTACGCGAACCAACAACAACGGGTTCAATGCGCTGCACCACGCCGCCCTCAAGGGAAATCCGAGCGCCATGAAGATCCTCCTCACGAAGACCAACCGGCTGTGGATCGTCGAGGAGATGAAGGACGACGGCTACACGGCGTTGCACCTGGCCGCGCTCAATAACCACGTCGAGATCGCCGAACTGCTCGTCACGATGGGCAAAGCCAACATGGACTGCCAGAACGTGAACAAACAGACGGCGCTGCATTTGGCCGTCGAGCGGCAGCACGTGCAGATCGTCAAGCTGCTGGTGCGGGAGGGCGCCAATTTGAACATTCCGGACAAGGACGGGGATACGCCGCTGCACGAAGCCCTGCGCCATCACACGCTCAGCCAGCTGAGGCAGCTGCAGGACGTGGAAGGCTTTGGCAAGATCCTGATGGGACTCAGGAATGTAAGTTGTTGAAATCTCCCTTTCAGTTTCCCTCTAAAAACACCCAAATTTCCATTCCAGAACACGGACAAAAAAGCTTCCGCGTCGATCGCGTGCTTCCTGGCCGCCAACGGGGCCGACCTGACGATCAAGAACCGCAAGCTGCAGACGCCGCTGGATCTGTGCCCCGATCCGAACCTGTGCAAGATGCTGATCAAGTGCTACAACGAGCGCAAGACCGACGACATGGACATGAACGCAACGGACGCGGCCCTGTCGGCGGCGGCGGCTGCGGCGGCCGCGGCACCGAGCATGATGCGTCCTGTCGGTGGGGGAAGTGGCGGTTCGGGACCGAATTCCGCGTCCAGTTCGCTGCTCGGATCGGCTGGTGCAGCGGGAGGAATTCCGCCGGGCGTTGTGGACGCCAATTTGCTCAACGATTTGAACAAAATGTCCATCCAGCCGGCCATCAGCGGACAATCGAATAATATCGCTGGCAATAGTGGAAATGGTGGTGGCAGCGGCGGCGGTCAGAACGGACCTAGCCCGCTGGACGAGTGTCTGCTCTGTTCGGACCAGAAGCGCGACACGGTGTTCAAGCCGTGCGGCCACGTCGTCTGCTGCGACAACTGCGGACCGCGCATCAAAAAGTGCTTGATCTGCCGGGAATCGGTTTCGGAGCGGGAAAAGATTGGCGAATGTCTCGTTTGTTCCGACCGGAAGGCCTCGGTGTTCTTCAAACCGTGCGGTCACATGGTGGCGTGCGATAACTGCGCCCAGATCATGAAGAAGTGCGTCCAGTGCAGGACGCAGATTGACCAGAAGGTCCCACTTTCGGTGTGCAGCGGTGGACCGGGCAACGTAATTACGGTTCAGCACCTGCGCGACGAAAAGAAGGAACCGACCTCGACGCAGAACCTGCTCCAGGGCATCAACAAGAGCGGACACGGCGTGGCCATGAACAACACGATGTCACCGAACGTTGGCGGGTTGAACGGAACGCCGACTTCGCTAACCACGACGAATAACATTGGGCCGGTGGCGGTGGCCGGTGGACCCGCTCCGAGCAATCTGAATCTGGTGGACGACGTGCAAAAGCTGCAGCAGCAACTTCAGGACATTAAGGAGCAGGTAGCTTGAACATCCGCCCTCAATTTTTGTTCAAAAACTAATCAAAATTCTTTTCCAGACAATGTGCCCGGTGTGCTTCGACCGCATCCGGAACATGGTGTTCCTGTGTGGCCACGGGACGTGCCAGATGTGCGGCGACCAGATCGACGGTTGTCCCATTTGTCGCAAGACGGTCGAGAAGCGAATCATTCTGTTTTAAAGCACGACGGCACAACACACGACTTCTCCAACAGCTGCTGCAATTTATTCACCCGCGATAATCAAAAGTATCGTTTAAGAGAGCTTACTTTTTTACACACGGACACAACTACAGTTTAGGTTTTTAAAAGTTGATTTAGCACTGTGCGACTAAGTTTTTAGCAAACTTTTTATCCAACACCCTCGTTTTATCTTAAATTCTGTTTTGTTTAATTATGTCTTGCATGTTTTCCCCCCTCTATTTTTTTCAAATCTTCCCACGTTGAATGTTTTAGTTGTTAAGCACACCTATCGCGCGACGAGAGATTGTGACAAGAAAAAAAACTCTAAATATACAAATTCAAAATTACAATACGTTTGCCTTCAATGTCAATCAATCAGAGAGAAAGAGAGAGATAAAAAAAAATCAAGTAGAACGATTTCCTTAGCAGAACAGAAGAATTATCAGAAACGTATATATTACTACTTAAATACATAAATAAAGAAAAATAGTTGGAATAATATCACAAACACAACACTCAAAACTCAAACAAATTAGGCTGGGCGTATATTTGGAAGCCAAGCAAAAATAATAACAATAAAAAATCGATTTTGACTCCGAGATTTCAAGCTAGTTGCACGCAAATGGTTAAAATAATTGACAAAATTAAACAAATTTGCTTTAAAATGTGCTGAAACAGTTGTGCATTACGGAATATATGAATATCAGAAAACAAGAAATCGAAACAATTGCTGGCATCAAGAATTGACTAAAATAAAGTATTTTTAAAAATCCTTTCACTATCTTTTTACAGTTTCAAATTTAAGACAAATAAATATCTAACAATATCATCAAATGATTAAATCTGTGGTTTTTTTTTCGTTAAATTTGATGACAATCAGTTCAATTTACAGGCTAGTACGGAGCTCGGAAGGAACGCAAAACTCCATTTTAAAAAACACAAGAAACGGTAAAAAATTTTTTTTTCCATAAATCCTCGGATAATGAAATCTTCAGAAATTTTAAGAAATTAAAAATTAAAGTAAATAAAAATTGAAAAATTAACGGTGCGCATCAACCAGAGATTTTGCACCAAGATTTTTGTTACAGACATTTTAGTATCCTCAATTTTTGATTCATTCCTGTACACAAATTTATTACAACATAATTTGAAATTTTTTACTATCGGATTGTTGCAGGATTGGGTCCGTAAGATTGATAATTTTGGGGTAAGAAGACGGCAACTTCCTTGGTTGCGGTTTACACTTAAATAAAATCAAAATTTAAAATTATTCACACTCAAAAATTAAAAAAAAAAATAAATCCAAAGATCTAAAATTCGAAAAAAATAAAATTGTAGCATTGAAAAGCTCATAAAATTAATATTAAGAAAAAAAAATATTGAAAAAAAAACCAATGAATCAATAAAGAATTCTAAAATGAAAATACAAAAATGTTAAGGCTTAAAAATTAAGTTAAAAATTATGAAATGAAAAAAAATTAATCTCTTGAATTAAAAAATCAATTACTAAAACTTAAATTCTTAAATTCTTGAATACTTAAATTCTTAAATTTATAAATTTTTAAACCTTCAAATTCTTAATTTTTTTAATTCTTAAATTCTTAAATTCTTAAATTCTTAAATTCTTAAATTCTTAAATTCTTAAATTCTTAAATTCTTAAATTCTTAAATTCTTAAATTCTCAAATTCTTAAATTCTTAAATTCTTAAATTCTTAAATTCTTAAATTCTTAAATTCTTAAATTCTTAAATTCTTAAATTCTTAAATTCTTAAATTCTTAAATTCTTAAATTCTTAAATTCTTAAATTCTTAAATTCTTAAATTCTTAAATTCTTAAATTCTTAAATTCTTAAATTCTTAAATTCTTAAATTCTTAAATTCTTAAATTCTTAAATTCTTAAATTCTTAAATTCTTAAATTCTTAAATTCTTAAATTCTTAAATTCTTAAATTCTTAAATTCTTAAATTCTTAAATTCTTAAATTCTTAAATTCTTAAATTCTTAAATTCTTAAATTCTTAAATTCTTAAATTCTTAAATTCTTAAATTATTAAATTCTTAAATTCTTAAATTCTTAAATTCTTAAATTCTTAAATTCTTAAATTCTTAAATTCTTAAATTCTTAAATTCTTAAATTCTTAAATTCTTAAATTCTTAAATTCTCAAATTCTTAAATTCTTAAATTCTTAAATTCTTAAATTCTTAAATTCTTAATTCTTAAATTCTTAAATTCTTAAATTCTTAAATTCTTAAATTCTTAAATTCTTAAATTCTTAAATTCTTAAATTCTTAAATTCTTAAATTCTTAAATTCTTAAATTCTTAAATTCTTAAATTCTTAAATTCTTAAATTCTTAAATTCTTAAATTCTTAAATTCTTAAATTCTTCAATTCATAAATTCTCAAATTCCTAAAATGAATTTTTAAAGTCCAAAACTTCCAAATTTTTTTTAAAATCCAATATTTGAAAAAAAAAATTAAAATTAAAAAAAATCAAGAGATATTTATAAAATAATTTTAATCTATAAAATTATAAAATAGAAAAAAAGTCAAAAATTATTTGTTTTACCAGGTTTTACTGTTTTTTTAAACTATTCAGAATTTTATTTAAAAAAATAAAACAATTAAATTTTTTTTAATTAGAAAACGATTGCCAGAGAAAGAAAAAGTCAAAATTAAAAAAAGGTTTGATGGACTTCAAAAAAACTCCAGCGTTCCTTCCAAGCTTCGTTGAACCGTTGGCGTCAATGTAAAAATTTGCATGAATCAGTGTAACGAGCCACTAAAATTAACCAAAAAGTTGAGCAATCTTCATCACACGTGCACTGGCTAAAATCACGCGTCGTGCGTTCATGACAGACGTCAGTTTAGAAAATTTCACCGCATGTAAATAAACAAAACCACGAGCGAAGTGGGTGCTGTTTTGTGCAAAAAGTTTAATATTTTCTCTGAAAAACAGCACTAAAAACAGTGAAAAATGTTTCATTTAGTTCGTTCAAACATTAGCAGGTTCGTATAATTAAATTACTTCTGAATGCACTTAAATTAACGTTGAAATCGCCTTCCCTCCTCAGATTACATAAGAGCTCCAGCACGGCCCGGCTGCTGGCCAACGCCAACTTCTGCTCCGACTCGTCCAAGGACGACGATGGCCAGCGTAAGCCAAAACAACCGAAAGATGACCAGAAACCCGCGGCCGCTCCTTCCGCCGCCCTGAGTCGCCTCAACGAGCTGCTCTCGATGATGAACACCGGCAACGAGGTCCAGCTCGTGAAGAAGGTTCAGCTGGCTCAACCTGCCGGCCAGAAGAAGGGAGGCAGCAAGAAGGCCAAGAAGGATTCCGATTCGGAGTCGGACTCGGACGATGAACGGCCAAAGGATTTGCTGAAGGCTACGAAGAAGGTCGCGAGTTCGCTGGGCGGAGATGCCAAGCAAACGGAGGCGGAACTGCTGGCCAAGTTGCTCGGAGGAAGCGGGGAGGGGTCCAGTCTGAGCGACGTCATCACCGGTATGCAGGTCGATCGGGAGGGCGCGGCAAAGGAGGAGGTCAAGCTTACCCGGAGCAACGTCGTGAGGAAGTCGATCGAGAAGAAGGCTTCGAAGGAACATCGGGGAGATTACGCGAGGGAACCTCGCGAGCGAAAACGAGCTCCGCTAACGGCACTTGTACCGCCTCCTACGGGAGCCAGCGTCAAGTTGTTCGACGGAGAACCGCTGGGCATCTTCACCGATCCGTCGCTGTTGCGCGAAAGTCCGGACGTCCTCAAGACCTGGAATGCCCTGCACGAGCGGGAACTCCGCCTCGCGGTCACCCACCCGCCGGCCAACCACTTCCAAAAGATGGCCCTCTGGACGGAGCAGGGCAAACTGTGGCGATTCCCCATCAACAACGAGCAGGGCTTGGACGAGGAGGCGAAGGTGTCCTTCACCGAGCACATCTTCCTCGAGGACCACCTGGAACCGTGGTGTCCGAAGCGGGGCCCCATCCGGCACTTTATGGAGCTTGTTTGTGTGGGGCTGTCGAAGAATTACTTTATCAGTGCGCACGAGAAGCGGGAGCACATTTTGTGGTTCCGGGATTACTTTGAGCAGAAGAAAGATTTGCTGAAGCAGGTTATCGTGCAGGAGGAGGCGAGCAGCGGAAGTGCGAAGCAGGTTGAGAAGTAGTAGCAGTTCGGGTGACGACTTTGTAATTAGTGGAATAAATTTGTTGAATGAATTTTCTGTGTTTGTGTTTTTTGTGGTGTTGGGTTTGATGACTGCATTTTTTTGAAGGATTCAATGTTGATTATGAAACTTCATCTCTGTTCGGGACGTAGGATTCAAGTACCGAGAGCGTCACGCCAAGTGCACGCGATTACGAACTTTCGATCTGTCGGCAGCTCCATTTAAACCGTCTTCTACGGACGACGACGACGATTCTTGATCGTTTGCATCGTTGATATGTGTAACATATTCGAAGACATCGTTAACTTCTTGATTTTGCTTGTGACTTCGACGTTCTCGGAGTGGCTGCTTTTTCTCTTTTTTGACGTTGCTCCACCATTGGCTCGTGGAGATTCGTGCGGAATTGTTGCTAATGGAGATTCTGGTGGAATTGCAAATTTTCGCAATTAGAGCGTCGACGAGGCTTGATCTTTCTTTTTCTATCTCGCGCAATTTTGCCTGTATTTGGCGTGTTAGATCCATCATTTGCTATTGTTTGAAATTGTATTTTAAATTGCTTTACCAGCCGGCTGGTACTAGCCCCCTTTAGCATTAGCATTATGATCTTTAACCTTGTGTCAGGTTCTGTTCGATCAGCTGGAAAAATAACGATCACAGTTTTCGAAATTGCAATTTAGCGTCGGATTTTAATCCGATATTGCTGCATTTGGTTCTAGTTATCATCAAAAACTCCATAACAAACTTCACACTGTTGAATTTTTCTGTCTTAATGCTAAAACTGTAGCTTTCAGGACCGGCTGACGCAGCAGCAGCTGGGAGTTATGTAAATCATTGAAAAATAAAAGCAATGAGAGCGGATAAAATCTGGGAGCAATAGTTACAAATTTTCCACCTCTTGCGAAATTTGCAATTCCGCCCAAATCTCCATTAGCCGCAATTCCGTCCAAATCTCCACCAGGCGATGGTGGAGCGACGTCAAAAAAAGAGAAAAAGCAGCCACTCCGAAGACGTCGAAATTGATGCACCATATTCTTGATTTACACAACGAAATGGGGGTGTTTAAATCTCGAATCGCTAAAAAAAGAAAATCCGTGACTTAAATTGAGAATATGACCTAAATTAAGAATCTTTGGGATTTCGTAATTTGTCGGAACTTTTTCAAAATGTATCAATTGTATTTTGTTTAGTTATGTTATAAAAACATTTTAGCACGGTTTTGGAACACCTGGGATGTTCTAGTCCATCCGAAACATCCGGAAATTTTGTGCAGCAGGCTAACCAAAGAAACAAGTTGAAACTTCAAAATTTTGACAACGGATCCTACCCAGACTGCTTCAGTGAGTGCGGTAGGCTACAGTGCATTGTTGTAACAACTTATTGGGATGATCTGGGTCATCCAAGATCTGTGGGTCTACCGCCGTAACAAGCCAGAGGTCGACGGATTTTGACCACGGAACATATCCGTATAGCTACAGTGAGTATGGTAGACTACTTTGCTGATATTTTAGGATGTCCTGGGTCATCCAAGGACTCTCTGCAGTTAAGATCTGTGGGTCTACCGCCGTAACAAGCCAGAGGTCGACGGATTTTGACCCTGGAATATACCCGCATAGCTTCAGTGAGTATGGTAGACTACTTTGCTGATCTGTTGGGCTGTCTTGGGTCATCCAAGGACTCCCTGGAGTAGTCTACCATACTCACTGAAGCTATGCGGATATGTTCCGTCGACCTCTGGCTTGTTACGGCGGTAGACCCACAGATCTTAACTCCAGGGAGTCCTTGGATGACCCAGATCATCCCAATAAGTTGTTAGAACAATGTACTGTAGCCCACACTCACTGAAGTAGTCTGAGTAGGATCCGTCTTCAACATTTTGAAGTTTCGACTTGATTCTTTGGTAAGCCTGTTGCATAAAATTTCCGGAAGTTTCGGATGGACTAAAACATCCTTGGTGTTCCAAAACCATGCTTAAATGTTTTTATAACATAACTAAATAAAATACAATTGATACATTTTGAAAATTCTCCGACAAATTACGAATCCCAATGATTCTTAATTTAAGTCATATTCTCAATTTAAGTCATAGACATTCTCATTTTAAGTCATGACCTAAAAAAAATGTGTAAATCGAGAATCGTTTAAAAAAAGATGACTTAAAAAAAAGAATATGGTGTACAAAGTTTCAGCAGTGACCGTCATTAGGTATGTGACTTTAGTTGTCTTTATTCTCCACAGTCGGCTCACTGATTGTCAATCTTTACTCTTCCTCCGTCTGTAGATGATTTCTGGAGTTTTTTTTTTGAAAAGGTCCAATAAACCAAATTTTCAGTTTTTGCTTTTTGGGTGTTTTTTAATAGCCCTGACTCAAGGCGGTTTTAAAAACACCCGAAAAGCAAAAACTGGAAATTTGGTTGATTGGACCTTTTTTTTTTTTTAAAAAAAAAAAACTCCAGTATTCTTAAGTAATTTTAAACTTTATACTTCGATGCTTTCTTTTCTCCATTCCTCTTTATCTCAACTTTTCACTATCTTGACGGTCCTTCTGATTTCATTCCTAACGGAAATACTTTATTGTTGTCGATATGATCTCAAAATGATGATCATGCTTTACATAGATAATATATATTAGATATTCTTATCGAATCGGCTTTTGGATTCTTATTCTATCTGTCTCGATGGCCTCCGTAGTTATTGACAACCAGAGAGTCGACACTTTATATTTTCGATAACTATAACTCTACAGATCATGTTCAATCGAGTCATATCCAAAAAAAACTGAATTTAATTTTGCGTTTATTGTTTTTGTTGGAACAGTCATGTTGTCAATCAGTAAAAGTCCTTCAGTGTGTGGAAAATGTACTCCGCTCGCATGCGTTCCTTACTTGCGCTAAGGACCTTTTAAAAACTATCTCGAGAATTCAGGAATTTGCTTTGATTTGTATAATAGTCGTTTATTTAAACATTTCTCTTTATAAAAAATATCTGGAATAGAAATAATAGAAATTATTAGTGACAAGCTTCAAACAAATAAAATCTACGGGACAGTAACAGGACGGGCACAACTCTCTCAACACACAATCGTGAACACCCAGAATTCCGTTCAATACTTTGGCAAGTTCCGCAGCGACTTTAGCTTCCCCAGCAGCGTGGTCGTGTCCCGTGGCAGTTTGTGGCACCCCCTCAGATTGATGTTCTTCAACAGCTTGCAGTTGGTCAAAATCGCGTAGATACTTTCGGCAGTGAGCAGCGGCAGTCGCAACAGCTTCAAACCCTTCAACCTGATCAGATGTTTGCTGATTAGTTCGATGGCACGATCGTTGAGCAGGTGGCAATCGCTCAGATCCATCACCTCCAGCGAGGGGCAGTTCAGGACCATGGCCTCGATGCCTTCGTCGGTGATCTGTGAAGCGTGGGGAAGAAAATCTTTTTTTAAATTGAGTAGAAACACAAGAAGAAAAAAATAACCCACATTAACGCAGTGCGACAGGTTGATTTCGCGCAGTTCGACAAGCTTGAAGCAGGTTGTGAGGGCCAGGTCCGTGACCTTGAAGCAGCCGGAAATTTGCAGTTCCTGGAGGCCCTGGAGCATGTCCAGCGAGAAGGTTTGCTGCTCGTTCCAGATCTCGATGGCGGGCCGCTCGAGGTCGATGCCGGTCAGGCCCGCGTCGGAGATCTGTGAGGAAATGATTAAGGAATAATTTAATAATTTAATAATTTAATAATTTAATAATTTAATAATATAATAATTTAATAATTTATTAATTTAATAATTTAATAATTTAACAATTTAATAATTTAATAATTTAATAATTAAATAATTTAATAATTTAATAATTAATAATTTAATAATTTAATAATTTAATAATTTAATAATTTAATAATTTAATAATTTAATAATTTAATAATTTAATAATTTAATAATTTAATAATTTAATAATTTAATAATTTAATAATTTAATAATTTAATAATTTAATAATTTAATAATTAAATAATTTAATAATTTAATAATTTAATAATATAATAATTTAATAATGTAATAATTTAATAATTTAATAAATTAATAATTTAATAATTCAATAAGGCTGGTACAAATATTTTTAAAAGTTTTTGTCACCCCCCCCTTCAAAATTGGCCCGAAAAATCAGGGGGCATAAAAAAATTTTTTACAATAAACTTTAAAATTTCAATGAAAATTCAAGTGCAACCAACTGAAATCAAATTAAAATACATTCTCCTGCGTTTAAAATCATTTTTAGCATGTTTGGGTTTATTAAAAAATCTTAAGATTTTTTGAAAATTTTCGATGCAAAATCTTTTTTTTCGACACAATTTTTGTTTTTGTCAGATCTTAGATTTTTTGAAAACTAATGATTGCAAAACAACTGAACTAGTGTAAAATGCATTTTAAAACACTTTTTTCATTTAAATGTGAAGACTATGGCTTGTTATAAAAATTTTTATATTTTTTTATTTTTTTGCCCCCCCCTTGACCTTGGCCAGGGCCGAGGGACAAAAACTTTTTTAAATATTTTCATCGGCCTAATTTAATAATTTAATAATTTAATAATTTAATAATTTAATAATTTAATAATTTAATAATTTAATAATTTAATAATTTAATAATTTAATAATTTAATAATTTAATAATTTAATAATTTAATAATTTAATAATTTAATAATTTAATAATTTAATAATTTAATAATTTAATAATTTAATAATTTAATAATTTAATAATTTAATAATTTAATAATTTAATAATTTAATAATTTAATAATTTAATAATTTAATAATTTAATAATTTAATAATTTAATAATTTAATAATTTAATAATTTAATAATTTAATAATTTAATAATTTAATAATTTAATAATTTAATAATTTAATAATTTATTAATTTAATAATTTAATAATTTAATAATTTAATAATTTAATAATTTAATAATTTAATAATTTAATAATTTAATAATTTAATAATTAAATAATTAAATAATTTAATAATTTAATAATTTAATAATTTAATAATTTAATAATTTAATAATTTAATAATTTAATAATTTAATAATTTAATAATTTAATAATTTAATAATTTAATAATTTAATAATTTAATAATTTAATAATTTAATAATTTAATATTTTAATAATTTAATAATTTAATAATTTAATAATTTAATAATTTAATAATTTAATAATTTAATAATTCAATAATTTAATAATTTAATAATTTAATAATTTAATAATTTAATAATTTATTAATTTAATAATTTAATAATTTAATAATTTAATAATTTAATAATTTAATAATTTAATAATTTAATAATTTAATAATTAAATAATTTAATAATTTAATAATTTAATAATTTAATAATTTAATAATTTAATAATTTAATAATTTAATAATTTAATAATTAAATAATTTAATAATTTAAAAATTTAATAATTTAATAATTTAATAATTTAATAATTTAATAATTTAATAATTTAATAATTTAATAATTTAATAATTTAATAATTTAATAATTTAATAATTTAATAATTTAATAATTTAATATTTTAATAATTTAATAATTTAATAATTTAATTATTTAATAATTTAATAATTTAATAATTTAATAATTCAATAATTTAATAATTTAATAATTTAATAATTTAATAATTTAATAATTTAATAATTTAATAATTTAATAATTTAATAATTTAATAATTTAATAATTTAATAATTTAATAATTTAATAATTTAATAATTTAATAATTTAATAATTTAATAATTTAATAATTTAATATTTTAATATTTTAATAATTTAATAATTTAATAATTTAATGATTTAATAATTTAATAATTTAATAATTTGATAATTTAATAATTTAATTATTTAATAATTTAATAATTTAATGATTAATAATTTAATAATTCAATAATTTAACAATTTAATAGTTTAATAATTTAATAATTTAATAATTTAATAATTTAATAATTTAATAATTTAATAATTTAATAATTTAATAATTTAATAATTTAATAATTTAATAATTTAATAATTTAATAATTTAATAATTTAATAATTTAATAATTTAATAATTTAATAATTTAATAATTTAATAATTTAATAATTTAATAATTTAATAATTTAATAATTTAATAATTTAATAATTTAATAATTTATTAATTTAATAATTTAATAATTTAATAATTTAATAATTTAATAATTTAATAATTTAATAATTTAATAATTTAATAATTTAATAATTTAATAATTTAATAATTTAATAATTTAATAATTAATAATTTAATAATTTAATAATTTAATAATTTAATAATTTAATAATTTAATAATTTAATAATTTAATAATTTAATAATTTAATAATTTAATAATTTAATAATTTAATAATTTAATAATTTAATAATTTAATAATTTAATAATTTAATAATTAAATAATTTAATAATTTAATAATTTAATAATATAATAATTTAATAATGTAATAATTTAATAATTTAATAATTTAATAATTTAATAATTTAATAATTTAATAATTTAATAATTTAATAATTTAATAATTTAATAATTTAATAATTTAATAATTTAATAATTTAATAATTTAATAATTTAATAATTTAATAATTTAATAATTTAATAATTTAATAATTTAATAATTTAATAATTTAATAATTTAATAATTTAATAATTTAATAATTTAATAATTTAATAATTTAATAATTTAATAATTTAATAATTTAATAATTTAATAATTTAATAATTTAATAATTTAATAATTTAATAATTTAATAATTTAATAATTTAATAATTTAATAATTTAATAATTTAATAATTTAATAATTTAATAATTTAATAATTTAATAATTTTATAATTTAATAATTTAATAATTTAATAATTTAATAATTTAATAATTTAATAATTTAATAATTTAATAATTTAATAATTTAATAATTTAATAATTTAATAATTTAATAATTTAATAATTTATTAATTTAATAATTTAATAATTTAATAATTTAATAATTTAATAATTTAATAATTTAATAATTTAATAATTTAATAATTTAATAATTAAATAATTAAATAATTTAATAATTTAATAATTTAATAATTTAATAATTTAATAATTTAATAATTTAATAATTTAATAATTTAATAATTTAATAATTTAATAATTAAATAATTTAATAATTTAAAAATTTAATAATTTAATAATTTAATAATTTAATAATTTAATAATTTAATAATTTAATAATTTAATAATTTAATATTTTAATATTTTAATAATTTAATAATTTAATAATTTAATAATTTAATAATTTAATATTTTAATAATTTAATAATTTAATAATTTAATTATTTAATAATTTAATAATTTAATAATTTAATAATTCAATAATTTAATAATTTAATAATTTAATAATTTAATAATTTAATAATTTAATAATTTAATAATTTAATAATTTAATAATTTAATAATTTAATAATTTAATAATTTAATAATTTAATAATTTAATAATTTAATAATTTAATAATTTAATAATTTAATAATTTAATAATTTAATAATTTAATAATTTAGATATTTAAATAATTAGACTCCATTATTCATTATTTCTAATTTGATTCATAAATTAATAAAAAAAATAACTGAAACCAAATAAAATATTGAGTATCAAACTTCGCTCCCATACTAACCTTAACACACCCATTCAACCGCAAGACCCGCAGCATCCTCAAGTAGGAAAACATGTACTGAATCGAGGTATCGTTCACACAGTTCGACCCGCAAAAGTCCACCACGGTCAGATTCACCAGCGTCAGACAGATTTTCAGTATCATACCCTCGGATATCCCGGGCAGCATACTCAGGTGTAGCTCCCTCATGTTGGTCCGACCCTTGTCGATGATTGCCTTCATGAAGCCTTCGTCGGTGATACGATCGCAATCCGACAGGTCCAGGATCGTCAGCTTGCGGAGCCTTCGGATCTCGCCAATCCCAAAGTCCGTCAGGAGCCAGCAACCGTTGAGCTTGAGAGTCTTCAACAGGGGCATTGAATCGGCTATCTCGATCAGGGCAAAGTCGGTGAGGTTTAGGAAGGATGTTAGATCTAGGTGGATCAAGTTGGTGTGCTTCCGGAGAACATCGATGATGCCGGGGTCCTTGATGGGGGCTCGGGCGAAGAAGGACAGACTGATGGTACTCAGGGACATGCTCTCAATCTCGGCGAATTGCTTGAGAAACAGATCGTCGTACATGGTGTAACTAAAATTGACCGACTTCATCTGGTGCTTGTAATTTTTTAGGATGCGCAGAATGTGGGACAGAATTTGGACGCGCTGGTTTGGGTCGAGCTCCTTGAGACACTTGGAGATCTCGAGGGACGATATGCGTGGGGCCATCGCGATCAGGTAGTTGAGGTGCTCCTCGTTGAAGGCGCTACACTTGCGTAGACCGAGGTGGGTAAGGCGCTTGCAGAGGATCATGTCTTGAAAGTCTACCGGGTGCCAGCTCTTGAACAGCTCGTCGCAGTCAATCAAATTGAGACGTTCTAAATTTGGCAGGCAGCCCACGATGTTGCAGAGTTTTGGCTTGGTTAGTGCGCAGTTGTCGAACGTTATCTCGCGGATGTACACTCCGAAGAAGTCCCAGAACGCCGTTTGGCCGCTGAACTGAACCCGCGTCAGCTTGATGTTGGTAAAGTGCCGAAAGCTGTCCAGGAAGATCTGGATCGGAGACTTGCTGTCGCAGACCTCGATCCGTTCGAAGTGAAAGCAGGTCGCGTTCAGGAACTGCGGATGACGCAGGGCTTCAAACCAACGACGACACGTAAGAGCCGCCGAGTTACGATCACTCGGTCGGATGAACGTGAAGACGTGGATCAGTACCTGAAAGAGAGAGAGTTCATGAGCCCGAGGGTCATCCAAACATTACCTCCTTACCTCCATTGGAAGATTGTCCCAACCAACTCGAACCCGCGGAGCCTTCGCGATGTATTGAAACACATCGTCATCGAACGGAAACTCTCGATTCTCGACCTCTTCCTTCACCGGTTCCACGATCTTCTCCTCTTCCTCTTCCATATCTTCGTCGTCCGAATCAAACCCCAGCTCACCCATTCCATACCCATAGTAATGCAGATTAAAGTAACTCTCCATCATCATCTCCATCTTGCACAACAACCCTTTAAGATACCCGTCCGACCGCTGTAACCACCAACCAAGGAATAAAAATACTCGCGGAAACTCGCGATCGCGATCGCCACGCCGAAGGCGCCATTTTGAATTTTGTGTTTGTCCAAAAACCGATCATGGCGTCGTTGTTTGTCAACAAACCCACGTTGGTCATTGAACGTGAAAGTTGAGTACGCGACCACAAACTTGGCACACTTTCGATCGCCGATGATGTGACGCGATCAGGTTGCATCACCCCCGATCGGTATTTGTTGTGACTGTGATATCGACGACAGAGACACACGCCTGGGGGGTTATATTTAGAAACTTCTATTCATAGGACATCACAAAAACAAAAAAAGAGAAGACGCCTACTACGACTACTTGTTGTTGATCGTCTTGAGCGTGGGGATCGCCGCTTGTAACCGCTCCTCGACCCGGTTCAGCTTGAAGCATCCGGCTAGCGAAATGTGCTGTAATGAAACTTTACGCCATTAAAAGGGTTACCCTGTTAGCCCACCAAATCTGACGAATACGATACCTTCAGGTAGTGGCAGTTGACGCTGACAAAGTACAGACTGTCGTCCGTCAGCATGGGGCACTTGTTGACCTTGAGCGTTTTGAGCCGCTTCAGATTGGCCGTGATAAGGTCGATGCAGTGGTCGTTCATGTTGGGGCATTCGCTGAGGTCCAGGTACTCGATGGACTTGTTGTTGGTGACGAGCGCCTCGATGCCGGCCTCGGTGAGCTGTGGAGTAGTAGATGGGGGTTTTGAACTCGATCAATGTCGAAGCAGAGTGGTTCGCGGGGTGAACACGACCATGGAAGGGAATCGCAGAGGTCAACTCTACTTGCAACTAGTGAATGATCGCAGACGAAGGTTACTCACCATCGAGCACCGCGCCAGGTGCAGTTCCTTCAGCTCGCCAAAGCTGAACCCTTTCTGCAGGGCAAGATCGGTGATCTTGTAGCACCCGGTGAGGACCAGCGTGCGCAGCTTGAAGATGCGATCTATCGCGAACGACTCGGAAATGTCCCAAATTTCGAGCGGGTTGTACGGCAGGTCGATCCCCGTCAGGCCAGCGTCCGTCACCTTCGTGCAACAGTACAGAATCAGCTTGCGCAGGTGTAGCAGGTAGAAGTTGATGTACTGCAGGGTTGCGTCCGTCGCGGCGTTCGGAGAACTGCTGAGATCAAGGATTTGAATTTTGTCAAAGTTGAGCGTAACCTGGATGAGCGAGTAGTCGCTTAGGCTGGGCAGTTCGCACAGGTAAAGTTCTTGGAGATTCTTCATTCTGCGACCGATCACGCCGTTGAACATGGCTCGGTCGGAGATTCGTTCGCAGTTGGACAGGTCAAGAACTTCGAGGCGTTCTAGCTTGACAATTTCCATGATCCCCTCGTCGGTGATGAGGATACAGCGGCGTAGTTTGAGTGTTTTTAGCTTCGTTAGGGTGGTAGTGATCAGTTCCATGACTTCGTCGGTCACTCCGAGGGAAGAGGAAAGATCGAGGTGGACCAGGTTGGGTTGGCTGGTGAGGAAGCTGATGAAGCCTGGCGTTTGGATGGTTTTCTTCACTTTACCAACTTTGAACTGCAGGGCGGGGGTTATCTTCAGCTCGGGTTGCCGTCTCAGCAGATCGATGATCGCCGGGGGTATTTTGTCGCAGAACGTCAGGCTGAGGCTCTCCAGACATAGTCCGTCCAGCATGGCCAACGTGCTCAAGCAGATGTCGTCGATCGACAAGGTACCACTAAACTTGAGCGTTTCCAGCTGAAACCTACGATTGTTGATGAACCGCATGATGTGCTCGACCATCGCGACTCTCCGTACCGCTGTAACCATCTTGAAACAGTTGGAAATGTCGAGATGGGCCATGTTGGGAGCGATCGTCATGATCCAGTTGAAGTGTTTCTCATCCATAAAGTCGTTATTCGCCACCGAGACATCCAACAGCTTCTCCAACACAAAGTTCGACTGACAGCAGTGGAACTGTTTGTCGAACTGCCACATCCGGAACAGCTCATCGCACGACTCGATCCGCAGCTTGCGCAGGTTTGGCACGTGCTGCAACGCCCACGCCAACTCCGTGTCCCGAATCAGGCAGTTCCGGAAGCTTAACTCGAGCACAAACTCCCCAAAATCCGGCCAAAAGTCACTGTTCCCGTAGAACGTCACCGAGCTCAACTCGATCCTCGGAAAGATGCGGAACGCCTGTATAAAGTTCTTGATCGGTGGCTCATTGTCGCAAAAGTTAATGTTCGAGAAGCGAAACACCAGCTTCTCGTTGAACGGGGTGTAGTAGTGCGACGCCTCCAACCATCGGCGACAGGTCTGCCCAGCGGCGACGCGATCGTCCAAGCTGACCATCTTCATGATCTTCAACAGCAGCTAAAAGTACAAAGATGAGTACAAAATTCTGCGACGCAGTTTTCTTTACTCACCTCCATCGGAAGGTCGTGGAAGCCGGTGGTTTCCGGTTCGGGCTCAGGTTCCTCCTCCTTGGGTTTCTCCACGTGGTTGTTGGCTATGAAAAAGTCCATCATCGTGCCGCTGTAAATAAACGGGGTAGGCCTAAACGATCCTTCTTTCCTTCAACGGAGAGCTATCGCGCGAACGATCCTTCTCGGTTGGTGGCAAAAGGTACAATGGCATAACTTGATCGCGTTAATCGATAGGTAAAAATATCCCGAAGTTTCGAAGATACGAATGCGTCTTTGTTTTCGCACGAACAAACGCGTGCCAAGATCAACGATCTTCTGTTCGGTCGTTGTGTACAAACAGTTTGCGCGTTGGCGCCACGCCTATTTTTGAGGTTATGTCAGCTGGGGCGTTACGCTAGGTTGATGCCGGCTGTGTTTAGTGGGGTTGCATACTTCCGGGTTCAATAAACTCATTTTGCCGTTAGATTTCGCTGTTTGGAATTTTTTTGAAAAATACGGACGTTGTGATAGAATTAAATAACATTTTCGATAGATTATCAGGTTTTTATTTGTATCACATTTAATTTTACAGAACAAAGCAAAACCTTTTTTTCCAACTCAAGATTTGTACACCTGTCTGAGTGTGGTGATCTTCGCCAAACGCTCCATAATATCCGGGGGCAGTTTGTGACATCCTCGCACGTACAGGTACTGAAACGACCAGGACCAACATTATTCCCAACTCAAACTCGTCCCAAAGACCATCCGCACGTACCTTCAAATTCTTGCAATACTGCGCCAAAAATCCTAACGCCACGTCGCTCACCAGCGGACAGTTTGCCAGCTTGAGCGTGCTGAGCCGTTTCAAGTTCTGCGCTATCAACTCCACGCAGTAGTCGTTGATCTGGGGACACTCGCTCAGGTCCAGGTACTCCAGCGCCGGACAGCTCGTCACGAGCTTTTCCATGCCTTGCTTAGTGATCTGCGGAAGGTAGAAGCTCAGTTAGTTGGGTTCAGTGACCGGCGATCGCGCCCCTACCTGGTGACACCGGGATAGGCTGAGCTCCTTCAGTTCCATGAAGCGGAACGAGTACCGCAGGGCAAAATCGGTGATCTTGTAGCAGCCCGAAACCTTCAGGATGCGCAGCTTCCGGAGCCGGTCAATCGAGAACGTCTCCGCGATGTCCCAGATGGCGAACGTCTTCTGGGGCAGGTCGATGCCGGTGAAGCCGGCGTCCGTGAGCTGTGGGAGAAGGTAAGAGTTGGCTGATCGAGGGTAACTAGGGTGATTGGAGGTAGTCGACCTTAGTACTTCTCTCTAGGTTAATATGTTCGAGACTTGTGAGATGAAGGAAGATGTGTTGAAGGGCGCAATCTGTCATGCAGGACGCTGACCCTGCCATGCTCAAAACAGTTAGATTTTTAAAGCTGGATCCGATCTTGATGATGCACTCGTCATCGAGGGGATTCAGCAGTTCTAGAACGAGTTCGTTCAACGGGGGTTTGTTATTGTCGTTGGTACCGTCGGTGATCGCGCGCTTTGTAAAGCGACACTTGGATAGATCCAGAACATTCAACTGACGAAGCTTGAAAATCTGCATGATCCCGTAATCCGAGACTCCACTACATCCGGCAATCTTTAGCACAGTTAATCCGGGCATGTTCCGTACGACCTGCTCTAAACAGTAGTCGGTGATGCCCGCAGATAGCGAAAGATCAAGCGTTCGAATCTCGTTTTGTTCCCGGAGAAGATCGATGATCGCTGGCTTTCGCTGAGGCAGTTTCTCCAAGTAGGTCAAGCTAAAGCTTTCCAGGGACAATCCTCTAGCGTTCACCATGCCTCGTAGGAAGATATCGTCTACCGGAGCGCCGATCAAGTTCAGCTCCTTCAAATCGTTCTGCCGATGCTGAATGAACGTCAAAATACAGTTCAACAACTGCGTCTTCTTGGTAACATCGACGTTACGGAAGCAGTTGGAGAAGTCTACCGCCCTCAAGTTAGGCATCATCTCGACCATGGTGCTGAACTGTAACACGCTGAAGTTATTTCGCGCCAAACTCAAATGCAGAACGCTGTCAAAGTACACGTTCACAACTCCATTCTCGAAGAACTTCCAATTCTTGAACAGGTCATCCCTCAGCAAGTCACACTCGACAAACCGCGCCACCTGCAAGTTTGGCATGAACTTGAACACCGAAATAATCCGCTCCCTCCAGATCATACACTTTTCAAACGTTATATCCCGTATAAACTCCCCAAAAATTCCCCAAAACTTGCTGTACACGTTTAGTTTGACCCGCGTCAGCTTGATCACCGGATAGCAATGGTAACTCAGCAGCAGCTCCGAGACTGGCGGCTTAAAGTCATCGAACTCGACGCCCACCAAGTGTAGACACCGTTCCTGGGCGAATCCTAGATACGTGGACGCCTCGTACCAGTGCCAACAGGTAAAACCCGCCGAGGTGCGATCGGCCTGCGGGAGGTACTTGAAGATCTTCACTAATAGCTGGACGCGCGGGGAAGGGTAGATCAGTTAGAGCTTGCGGGGCCACGTTGAAGAGTTCGGCCATGACTTACTTCAGTTGGTAGCAGGGCGAAGTCCGACCCCGGACACCTCGATCGCATCATGGAACACTTATTGGTGGCTACAATACTGTTCTGATCGATCGCGATCGCGGTAAAGAATGCACTCGAGAGTACAGGTCGTGGTGGCTTAAGTACCAGACGAGCACTTAGGGGAGGAAAATCTGACATAACCTTACCTTGGTACTTCGCTCGATATTCATATCCCGCAGGGCGCTTAAATTCCGGAAGATGTACTGCGCCGACCAGTCCGTCATACAGGACGAAGAACCGCCAATGTTGAGCACAGTCAGATTGTCAAAGTTGGCGCCCACCCGTACGATGCACTCTTCGTCCAACGTTGCAATCTGTTCGAGGTAGAACTCCTTAAGGTTCTTTCGGTATTTGCTGCCGGAACCTTCCATGATTGCTTGCTTCGTGATTCGACACTTGGACAAGTGCAGCTTCTCCAGATGTTGTAGCTTGAAGACTTGGGAAACTCCGTAGTCACAGATGCCCCAACAGCCGGATAGGTTGAGTTCCCTTATCTTGACCATGTTGCGGACGATCTGATCGAGGCAAAAGTCCGTAATACCAATTGATTGGGAGAGGTCCAGGTATTCCATGTCGGTTTGCTGGCGCAGAAGCGTTACGATAGCTGGATTACGGTGAGGCATCTTTTCCAAGTAGGTCAGACTCAAACTTTGCAGACGAAGATCTTGGCATTTGTTGAGTCCTGCTAGGAAAAGATCATCCACAGATATTCCACTCAAGTTTAAACTCTTCAGCTTGGTCTGTCTCTCCTCAACAAACTTCTGGATGCAGTTCAGCATGTGAGTCTTGCTGACCGAATCAACGTAGCTGAAGCAGTTGGACAAGTTCAGCGAAGTCAAGTTCGGCATCATCTCCACGATCGCTCCGAACTGCAACTCCGTAAAGTTATTCTTAGCCAGGCTCAACGTAACAATACTATGAAACCGAAGGTCCATCAGCCCGTTCTCGAAAAACTTCCAATCCTTGAACAGGTCATCCCTCAGCAAGTCACACTCCACAAACCGTGCCGTCCGCAAATTCTTCAAGTGCTTAAACACAGCGATAATCCGCTCCCGCCAAATCATGCACTTCTCAAAGGTGATCTCGTACACAGCCGGCCCAAAGTCCAGCCAAAACTGGCTGTTGACGGACTGCTGCATGCGTACGCGGGTCAGCTTGAGCACCGGATAAACGTGCGGACTCATCAGCAGGTCCGCTACCGGCGGCTTACAGTCGTCAAACTCCACCCCAACCAGATGCAGACACATCTGGCGGGCGAACCCAAGGTACTTGGACGCTTCGTACCATTTCCAGCAGGTGTAGCTGGCGGCACCGCGATCGCTCACGCACAAGTACTTGAAGATCTGCACCAACAGCTGCACGTGGAAAAGAAACCGTTGGTAAGGGAAATGAGGCTACGATCACCTTCCGCGGACTCACCTCCGTTGGAAGATTGCCAAAGTCCGGTTCTAGCTTCAGCAGCTTCATTTGACGACCGTTTCGCGCGCGGTAGCGAACTTGCACTGAGATCAGGAAGACGACTAATTATGGACCTGGTCGCGAATGCGATCGCGATCGTGTGATGCGCTTAATTCGACTCCCCTAAATCACACGCGAAAGACGACGAGGAAGCGTCGCGACGGACGGGTTGAGACCGTGCCAAATTACGCGATCGCGACGTGGAAGTGATTGAGTCGTAGATTGTGTAATGTTTTGTTTGTTTGTTTGTTTTAAGGGTGATCATGGCAATGATGAAGGGGCGCGATCGCGCTGGGCTTACCTTGGTGCACGCGACAATGTTGAGGTCCCGCAGTTCGGTCAGGTAGCACATGATGTACTGCAGAGAGTTGTCGGTGATGGCGTTGGCCGAGCTGTCCAGGTTTAGAACTTGGATATTCTTGAAGGTGACCGCGATGTAGTAGATGCTGGACTCGGACAGGTTGTTCAGCATGCACAGCTGGAGTTCGTTCATCTCGCGCGGTCGCTTCCCGATGATGTACGTTTGGATGGAAAAGTCGCTGATGCGCTCGCAGTTGGAGATGTCCAGCACGCGCAGGTGTTCCAGGGTGTGCATGGGCCGCCGCACAATTTCCACTCCTTCCTTTGTCAGTGTCGTGGCGCCAACTCCCTCGTCGCTGATCAACCAGCAGCGTCGGATGAGCAGCGTGTGCAACCTGGGACAGCTGGTGATGATCTTTTGCAGACATTCGTCGCTTAGTCCGATCGAGGAGGTGAGGTTGAGGTAGGTGAGGTCGGTTTGAAGGCCGAAGAACCGCAGGATTCCGGGGTCTTTGAGGGGTACGCGATCACTGTACGCTATCGTAAAGTGGGTTAGCTGTAGAGATTCCAGTTCGCAGAGGCAGTGCCAGATGAAGTCGTCCACGCAGGGGGTGTCCGCAAGGTTGAGGGATTTCATGAGGTACCGGTTGCGGTTGATCAGCTTCATGACGCGATCGAGCATGGTGATGCGTTTGGAGAGGTACAGGTTGATGAAACAGTTGGAGACGTCGATCGAGGACAGGTTCGGCGCCATGGTTATGAATCGCTCAAAGTGGTACTCGTTGAAGTAGTCACATCCGGAGAGGGACAGGTGCTTCAGACAGAACATGAAAAACGGGAACATTGGTTCCTGGTGGTTGTACTCGATGTTCCAGTTTTTGAACAGCTCATCACACTGCATTAACTCAAGTTTGCGCAGATTCAGCAGGTTTCGCATTATTGAGAGGAACTTCTTCTTTCTTATCTTGCACGATCGCAGCGTAAGTTCCGTGATGCCAAGGCCGTGATTGAACCAGAAGTCACTGTGCTTGTTAAAATCGACCTGTGTAAACACTAGCCTTGGATAGTATCGGAACCCTTCGCTAAAGTACTTGAACGGAGCCACTTGATCGCCACAGTCCGAACGATCAAAGTGGTAGTAAGTTTGGTTCAGGAATGGCTCGTAATAGTAGGACGCCTCCATCCACCGTCTACACGTCTCCCCAGCCGCCATGCGGTCACTTACGGTAATCTGCTTAAATATGATCAATATCAACTCCATCGGTAGGAGATCATACCTCGCTTCGAACATTCCATCGCAACTGAAAGGTTCCATCCATGGTGGTGGCTCGACCTCCGCTTCCGGTTCACCTTTGTCAAAGTTCCACTTGACCGTTTCGAACGAACTAATAATACTAACTCTCTTTTCGCCCAGCAAGCTCTCTGCCTCGGGATCCTTGGGAAACGCATTCTTTGGCTTCAGCTCTGAAATGGGTATGGGAATCAACGATCCTGACGGTTTGACAAAACAATTCCTCGGATCGCTCAAGTCCACCGCCGTCCTGTTCCGTGTCGCTCTCCTCCGCGACCTGATCGCCTTCTTCACCTTCATGGACGGAGTCGGTCCATCGTCGTCCTCATCGAGTGGCTTTAAGATAAAGTCCGCAATGTCCGCCTTTTCCTTCAACCGCTTGATGCTCGAGTTGGACCGGGGATAGTCGCCCATCTTTGTTGCTCGATGGCTCGTACTAAACTGACTGCGCCTTTCGCAAGCGACTGGCGATCAAGGTTTTGCAGAGTGCCCCGCAATCTGGAGACGATCGCGATCGCGCTGTTCGTGAAACACGAGCGCCGTGTGAAACCGTGCTCACGACCTGCTAGTTGTTGTTGAACGTCCTCGATCAGTTGATTGCCAACTTGCATTGCGCAAAGATCGTCTTTTTTTGTTGGCACCGGTGCCGCCGCGGTGGTTGTTGATCAACAAAGCTCTCGCGACGCCATAAGGATGAGTCCGAACCCAACGCGGGACTGGGAACCGCTCGAGCATACATTGTATGTGCGGTACGATGATCAGTTTGTTTTTCACTTTGAACCGTTCTTTGAGGATCTGCCGTACGAGGTAAGTTCAAATCGAGACAAAGGAGCTTGTTTTGAAACGGATATTTTGGTTTCGTTAGGTGATGGTCTACCTGATGCAGTTCTTGAACCACGCTGACAGACATGCCATGGCGCAGGCTTGCAGAGGGTTCTACGAAGGTTTGAAGCATCCGTTCTTTATGAGATCGTCCGTGCTGCACATTGACAACATAGAGTTTGAGGACAATGTCGAGCCTGTTCGGACCTTTCTCACGGCATTCCGGTACTTTCCAAACATCAAGCTAACGAAGATCGCTTTTGGCAATCGAAGTGATTTTTGGGCTGAACTGGGCGAATCTATGGAAGAGTTGTCCTTCGATAACTGCATCATTTGGAAGCAAAAGCTGCTGTCGATCCTCCGCTATACGTTCCGCCTAAAGCGTCTCGCGATCGAGAACTGTCCGGACCTGTTCCGCTCGTGGAAGGTCTTGGAGAACCTTACCGTAATGTACATCCCAACGCTACCAGCGTTGACTCACATCAGTCTGGCGGGCAACAACAAACTAGAGGAGCATCATTTCGATTTCATTGTCGGAATGGCGCCCAAACTCGACTCGCTAAATGTGTCCAACTGCTTCAAGGGTATCGAAGCCGGGCAGCGTTTTCGCATGTTGGGACACGTTTTGCGTTTCTTGGAGCAGCGCCAGCACGCGATCAAGCACTTTTACATTGGCGATACGCCAGTAGACAATTTGTTTCTGCGCCACCTCGCGGACATCAAGGGACTCCGTCTAAAAAGCTTGTCGTTGATGATCAACGATCGCATCCCGCAAACGGAAGCCGGCATCATGGATCTGTTCCAACTCCAGACCAACCTAACCTATCTCGATCTCACCAGGTCGCTCGAAGTGCACGACACCGCCCTAATGCAAATCTCCAACAGCATGCCACTGCTAGAAACCCTCATCCTTAACCGTTGCTGGATGATCTCGGACTACGGAATTGGCTCAATCAAGAAGCTAACCCGTCTCAAGCACATCGACCTCACCAACTGCGAACGCATCTCGGACTGTGGCGTTCTCGAAGGCATCCTAACCCACAACCGCAAACGCCTCCGAAAGCTCTACATGGGTCTGCTAACCAACATCGGAGAAGTGGTCTTCACGAAGATCGCGTTCGACCTGAACAACCTTGCCGTGCTCGATCTAGGCGGTTGTTCCAACTGCATCAACGATCGTTCAATTCAGTACATTTTCTACCACCTAGCAGGTCTGCAAGAGCTGAACGTGGACTGCTGTGCAAAGGTACTGCAATCACCCTAACCTTGAACGAAACCTAACCTGTTTTTTTTTGAAGGTTTCCGACGCTGGCCTCACCGGGATCGACCTGCCCGAGTGTGCGATCGCAATCTGGGACCTGCGGATGACGTTTTCGATTCAGAACCTGAAGCGGCTGCGCTATCTCAACCTTAATGGGTGCTTCCGGGTGACGGACTTGACGTTTGTGCGGAAGTTTCGGCTGCGGGAGCTTAGGGAGCTGGTGCTGACGCGGTTGCTGGTGAGTTTATTTGCTGAAATTTTAGGTTGTAGTAAAAAGAGGGAAGAATTTACATTGATTGTATATTTGAGTCCATTTTTTTTAAGATAAAAAAAAACAAAGGTCATAAATGTTTCTGAGGAGACAGATTAGAATCATAGTATAAGTTATTTTTAGTGGTTTGAAGCCATTTCGATATTCAAATTCCTGTTTTTACCTTCTTCGCTGAGGAAATTTTAGCCTTTCACTCGAAAAATGATCTTCTTAAATACGCTTCCTAAACATTCCTTTGTTTATACATATCGTTAAGCATCAAATTCTAAGCATTCAAAAATAATTTCTAACCATCGGAAAATATGCATTCATTATAAGTAGGCAATTTTTTCTAATTTTGGTGCCTTCGACATAGTTACAGCAATTTAGATTTAGAAAAAGATTTTATGATTTTTTGAAAATATTCTAAAATTTTAAATTCTATAAAAATCTTTTGTTAATGTGCCATTAAGCAGTTTAACGCAGCTGAAAAATCGCTAATTGAGTAATTCTATAGAATTTTGGATTTTTTTCGAGATTTTGAAATTTGGCATTTTTTGATTTGGATGAAACCTAGTATTTTTTTTTTGTTTTTTATATGGTTTTGTGGTAATAAAAAAAGGCATCTTTTGCGCTAGTGGTCAAGAGGGTGGAGGAAAAAAGTGATTTTTTGAAAAAAAAAAAAACTAGAATGTTATAATTTCAAAAATCATTTTTAAATGATAATTCAGCCTCATATTGTCAAACAAAATTTCAAATATAATGTTTACATGCAAAATCAAATTTGCAATCAAAAATGACTTCAAGCATTTTTTATGTAATGCACCGTTATAGGTATTTGAAGGTAACTTTTTTCGAAAAACGTTTAGTTTTTTTAGCGTTAAAAAATAATTCATGAAGGTAAGACAAAAAATATTGAAAAAATGTTGAATTTAGTTTAAAAATATTTTAAGCTTTTCATTTCCAAAAATATGTTTTTTTTTAACTCAGGTATCAGATTTTGGTACCATCATAAACTCTAGCTAAAAATATGCCTTTTTTAGTCCCCTAAAACATATCAAAAAATTTAAAAAAGAAAAAAAAACTATTTTGGGAACACAATTTTTAGTGATAACTGAAATTTAAAAAATATCAGGAAATGCACAGTGGGCGAAATCGGACCCAAAATCTTACCTAATTACTGGTTTCCTGGGACATTTTCACATAAGTGTATTTTTGATGGCCACATAGAGCCTCCTTTCTAAATACAGATCGATTTTCAAGCAAAAATGTTGAAAAATTAGGAATTGGGGCAAAATGGACCCTTTGCCATTTCGTGTGGTTAATAAAACCATCACCATTCGATTGGAAGTTTCACTTGTGTTATGTGCCTTTGCCAATGTTTTTTTAAATGTATTTTTTAGGGGTCAACTTTGGCTGTGTTTTTTACTAACATTTTCTATATTTTAAGTTAAAAGAAGTATGCAGTAATTTTTCTAGTGTCCCAGACTATGCCTCTACGCATTTTTTACAATTTCAATGATAATGGTGCCATTTTATAGCAGAAAATGTGAAAAACAAGCAAAAATTAAAAAAAACGACTGTAAAAACATGAAAAAATTAGATAGGCAAAATGTTATGATAGGAGGTGGTAGAATAGGCCAAATACTACCAAAAACAAACATAAACTAAACAAGATAAATGCAAATTAAAATACTAAAAATGAAACAAGAAAAACATAAAACAAGAGAAGTAAACTTTTTCGTAGAACAAAAGTTGCTCATAATGACCTCCTGAACCCAGGAAAAATAAAAATTTTCGAAAAAAAATTGGGCAGTAGAGGGTTAATTAGGTTCGATTTTGGGTCCGATTTGCCGGGACCCGTGGTGTAGGGTGCGTGGTTGCCTCTCACCCAGTCGGCCTGGGTTCGATCCCAGAAGGTCTCGGTGGCATTTTTCGAGACGAGATTTGTCTGATCACGCCTTCCGTCGGATGAAAAAGAAAAGGTTGGCCCCGGTCTAATCTAGAGGGTTAGGTCGATAGCTCAGTCCAGGTGTAGGAGTCGTCTCCCTGGGTCCTGTCTCGGTGGAGTCACTGGTAGGCAGTTGGACTCACAATCCAAAGGTCGTCTATTCGAATCCCGGGGTGGATGGAAGCTTAGGTGTGAAAAGAGGTTTGCAATTGCCTCAACAATCAAGATTTCGGACACCAAGTTTCGAGTAGGAATCTCGCAATCGAGAACGCCAAGGCAATGCTGTAGAGCGAATAATTTGATTTTGTTTGGGTCCGATTTCACCCACTGTTCGATGGTTTGATCCAATTGGGTCCTAAAATGAAGCTTAGATTGCTGATATTATTGTTTACAGCGATAAAGCTTATTTTTCTGAGTACAATGACCCTTTGTACGACCACAAAGAGTTTAAAATGGATTTTTAAATCAATTTTGAAAAATTAACCTCCCGGTCCTTCTTGACAGAAAAGCACCTACTTGACAGCTCGCGCCAAGGGGACCATAGTTGATCCATCGAAATAATGTTGTCTTGTCAATATTTTTTTTTTTGCATTAAAATGAAAAAAAGTGATCAGAAATGGTTTTTAATCGTGTTTTTTACTGTTGTACATAAAAATTGACATAGGGCTTTAGTACCCAATTGATGTCTAAAGAATGGGGTTACTTTTTAGTTTGACATCCTTTCTACACAGAGCTCACATTTTCTACCAAACGTTTGGTTTGATAGTATGTGTGAGTTCCGTGTAAAAATTGACAGTTTGTCACTTTGTTAAACCCACGGAGTAGGTAAACTAAAAGTGTCATACTGGTCATACTAAAAAGTGTACCCATTTTTCTGAAAAGAAAATCAAACATTCGGCTTAATAAATTATTTTGAAATAATGCTCAAAGATAAACTTTTGCTTATATTTGTCTTTGTCTGCGATAGTAATTTTTCATTCATTAAATTGTTATAGATTTGACAATCTTAAATTAAGTTTTAGTTGTGACCTTCAGAAATTAAAAACTAATAATTATTTAAATTTACGTTCTTCCAGATCACCGACCTCGCCGTGCAATCCTTCGTCCAGTCCTGCCCCTCGCTGGAGATCATCGACTTTAGCGAGAGTCCCAACATCACCGATCTGTGCGTGGAACTCGTCGCTCGACACTGCCGCCGGTTGACCACGCTGAAGCTGCACAACTGCCCACTGGTGACGGACGCCTCCCTCGCCGCCCTCATCAAGCACTGCCACGAGCTCAAACACCTCAACATTCGCGGATGTCCCGAGATTACGCCCGAGGGCGAGGCCAAACTGGTCGCAATTCCGACGCTGCGCCACGTGTTGGTCAACCTGAGGGATTAGCAGTTGTCCTAAGTCGGTAGCCGTGAACCAGCGAGAAGTTAAGGTAGATTAAGACAAGTAAAACACGGCCAACGAGGGACCGAGAGAGGAGCAAAAACAGAAGACAAAAAAAAAACAGCAACTCGGGAGGAAAAATCATAAAAAAGTGAACGAAAACACACCGGAGATGCATACAATAAACGTATTAAATCATATAAATTTACTCTCTTTGGGTTGCGTCGTCGCCGTCGTCGTGTTTTGACCCGGCCGTCGGTGTTTTGGCCTTAGATGCGGCGCGGCATTTTGTTCTTTCACCGCGGCTACTACTAGTAGCCGTGTTATGGCCCCCTCGGGCCGGGTCGGGGTCGAGCAGAGTTGGTCATCGCTTTTCCGCCCCGGCGGCATCTGGTCTTTGATCTTTGATTTTTTCTTTCTCTCGCCCTCTCTGATGAACCGGATTTCGGCTTGTGGGTTCCAGTTTGGGAAAGGTCGACAGGTTAGAAAATTCGGGGCCGACGGTCGGTGGCGGTGAAATGAATCGGGTTTTGTTCGGGATTGAGCGGGAACGGGTTGTCCTTGGTTCGGCAATTAGTTCACGTACGAAAGGACCTCACAGGTTCACAATTGGAAGAGTAAACTTCCGCTTACTTTGAGATTTATAAATGTTTGGGTTTTGTTTGTTTTGGCTAATGAAGATTCAGGTTTTGGTTGATTAACTCGGAATAAAAAATATTCCTTTTTAATGTTTTTCCTCCAGATCAAGTAACATCATGTCAACATTGGTAAATTTGGGTCGAAATGTTTTTTTTTGCTTGGAAAATCGAAAAGTAAAACTTTTCAGCATTTGTTTTGAAAAGGGTTTCTATTTGATTCTGTTATTTTTGGTACAGAAAAGCACGCTGTTTTGTTGTTCAAGAATGACAGGAAAAGTAAGTACCGTAAAACGGGGTGCCTTGATAGCCGGGGTGACTTTGATAGGTTTGAGATTTTTCCACAAAATGAAGAGTACAAATAAATTACATACGGAATGATTTGGAATCATACTGACCAGGGTAGAGAAGTGTTCAAAGTACCTAAAGAAGAACCTTTCATAAAATTTCGAAAAGTTTAAATAGTTAGTAAACTATAACTAAGAAAATGTTGATGAAAGGCATTATTTAAAACTTCTCAAAGTGTCATGATTTTCTCAATGAACATGATTTTTAATCGGAAAACGGAATGCATTTTCGGATTCTTTGGACAATTTTCCACAAGGAGATGGTAAAATAAGTTTGTAAATAATAAATTATATATGTTTTTAAAACACAATTCAATAAAATCTTCAAATTTAAAGGCAATTTCAGTTGAACAAATTTCATGTAAAATGTGAAAACTTGCGATTTGCGCTTTGAATTTAGTATTAAATGCAATATAAATCGATAATTTTATAAAAAAATATTAGTTTTAACGAATTTAAGGAAAAATTCCAACATTTTAACAATTTTACCTGAAATTTATATGTATTTTGTTAAAAAGCTTATAAACTTAGTTAACTAAATATAAACATTGATTTTCTTTCTTTAAAACTATATCAACAACCTTAGTGATTTAGAACAATGTAACTACAAAAGCCGACTCGGTCCTAACCAGGTCCCAGTACCGAAAAGGACCTAATAAAAATAATTTTATGAAAAAAAAAAACCGTAGTGATGGCACATTTGACGTAAAAATAAAGTTTCTGATCTGATTTTAACAAGAAAAACTATGACTATTAAAGTCACCCCGGAATTTAAACTAAGAATTTTTAACGTAACTATTTCTCCAAACACTATTGAAAAAACTTTTTTTCAATAATCTTAAGAAAAATCTTAACAGTTGGAAAATATTCCAATAACAAATTGAAATCCTATCAAAGTCACCCCGGTTTACGGTACCTAGTTTCACAACGGAATTGTCATTTAGTATCATCAAACCAAATTTTTCTTTAAATAGTAGTTTATGCAACAAAACATTTTTTTTCGGCTTGAGTCGTACATTTATCCAACTCGGTAGAGTTTAAATGGAAATTAATGTCAAGCATCTATGTGTTAAGTAAATTCACCGTTCAAAACAAAACAATGTTGAAAAATGTTACTTTTCGATATCGATACAGTGTTGAAAATATCAACTTTTCAGCACCCATTTTAGTGCTTCAAAGTTGGATTTTTTAGCACTGATGTTGAAAGGTATTAATTTTCAAATTTGTTATTTTTGGTAGGGAAAAGTAGGCCGTTTCGTTTTTCCATAAGGACAGGAAAAGTTGACAGTTTCACAGCGGAATTGCAAAAAATAAATTTTATTGTTAATATTGGTTTTCAATACAAGGCGTTTTTTTATGTTTTAAAATATTTTCATCGTAAAAATCTGTCGTTCGAAAAACTGGGTCCAGTCAGGAAAAAACTGTCATACTATCAAATTTAAGTAATTATTCGTATGTGAAATTGCCTTTCAGATGAACATATTTTCAAATTTTTAAAACACGCCTTATTTGAAAATGGCCAATATTGACAATATTTGGGAAATTGGGGATAAAAAGGCCTAAAAAGTTACTTGCGAGACATGTCGTCAGCTGTGTGCTATCTTGTGACAACGACCATTTAGTACTATTCGAGAAAATCGATTTTTAAAGTTTGATGATCAATATTTTCAAAACTATGAATGGTAGAGCCAAACTTTTGAAGCAATCGGTTCGTATACCATCGCTTAAAAAACGCTCCAAGTTTCAACAAATTTGGTTACACCAGTTAAAAGATACAGTAAATTATGAAATCAAAAATCTGAAAAGCACGTGTCACAAGTGTGTTTCGAAAGTAAAATTGTACTACGTGTCACAAGTGTGCACAGAATTCCCATACAAACTGAAATAGGCTTAAAACAATAGTTTAACCGACTTAATCAGTATATTTTCAAAAACAAAAGATTGCATTGCTTTTAGAAAGTGTGTATTAACAAAAATATGTGAAAAACAAGACAAATTTTCCACATTTTCCAACAACATGTATGACGTGTCACAAGTGTGCACAATAATTTTGATGATAAATTGGTCTATGTCACAAGTGTGTATTGCAATATCCGGGAAACGGAAGCGAGTTTCCAAAATCGGGTTAAAGCATCTTGTAGTGTTTGTTAAGTATAGCAAAACGTCATCATTAACTCATTTTCGACCAAAATGGTCTATACCACAAGATAGCACACAGCTGACGATGTGGTGATTTTAACGTCATTTTTAAGAAAAAATGCCTGAAAATGGGGAATCAGCAGGGTGCTTTATTCCACTATTTTAATTATTTTGAGAATGAAAAGACTTCTTCAAATATATAAAAAGTAAAAGAAGTTATGCCGTAGACAATACCAAAATAATATAGAAAGGCAACCCATTCTACTGCCCACCATTGAAAAAACGGCTAATATCCACTTTTGGCAAAAACGAGATATTAGCACCAGGTAGTAGAGGTTGTTCCAACGCATCTCCTGGAACTTGAATTTCACTGAAATAGTGTTTAGACTTGGCTGCCGATGCGAAAAACCAAACGGCTAATATGCCACTCTTATGGGAAATTGCCTTGACGAAGATTTTGTGACAAACACTAAAACGCGTTTTTCTCGGAATACTTGATTTGGCATAATAGCCGAATTTTCAATTATGGGCAGGTCTAGGTATTAGTACTTAAGTTCGCATCTGTGTTTGGGAAGTGCAATCTAAGCGTAAATGTTATGCATGCTAGGTAGTTGAAGTTCATTTTGACGTTTTCATACTATTTTCACAATAATTTTCATGAATCGAAATTTTGAACAAGTTTTGAAATGGATTAAAGATGTATGAAATTAAGGACACTATAAATATATTTAAAGATTTAGAATCTACAAAAATATCGCATAACATGAGCGATAAAGCCTGAATTCCTATTTGACTGGATTTTTCATCGAAATAATATTGAAAACATTTTTATTTAAATATTTTTTTGAATTAAACATCTAAATCCACAAAATCAAAAATTAAAATTCATCAACATAATTTTTCACATGATTTCTTAGACTTTTTTTTTAAAGAATACTGATCTCCTCATGTCAAAGTCACTTTTTGTTATTTTTTACATTTTTCATTCCTTTTTATTTCCTATTTAAACCATGGTACAAAAACTTTATATTTGTGAATCAAAATAAAAGGTGATTTTTGACAAAAAAATTATAACATGTCTGTATAAAAGAATAATAAAATTGACAGAGCTGTCAAATAATTTTGACCAATTTTTGTGTTATAGAAAAAATGGCTAAAAGAAGGCAGTTTTCGTCATCTCAAACAGATCCAAAACTGTTTTTTTTTGAAAATGGAAAATAGTTTTTTTTAAGAGCGTTACTATTGTAAAAACTATGCCGACAATATAGATAGCTCTCTCCAACGAAAAAAGATTGCCTTTAGAAAAAATCTCAAAATACGAATGATTTGTTGTAGTTTTTTGATTAAAACACAAATCCTTTGTGTTTTTCTTTGTATTTTTTCACACTATATTTTTTTTTGTGAAAAATCAAATTTTAAAAACTGATTTTTGTATTATTTTATTTATATTTTTCAAATTTCCGTAAAAATCGATTCAATTGTAAAATGCAATCCTTGAAATTCTTGTAATTCTTGAAACATGAGCAGGCCTTTACAAAATTGAATAAAGAATAAAGCTTTGATTAAAACTATGTATATTTCAAAAGTTTGGAGTTCTATATAATCTTCGTTGATATTTTTGATTTTTTAAATATTGAAATAAGCTTAAAATGTATTGGTCTAGGTTAGTAACTGGGGTGAGACAGCTGTTTGCTCTTTTTGCTCGAAGATTTAAAACATTTTGTTTTTAATCAGAATTACAAATTACGTACTACTAATAGAACCGAGTTTTCTTCGAGCTGTTGTCCTGATCCATCCCAGTTGACCGCATTAGCTTAAATAATATATTTTATTAGCTTTTCAAACATGAGTTTTTGGCTCAATAGAGGAGAAAAGCAACTCGCGACAAAATTTTGAGGCTAGGAATTTTGACAGGTATGATTTCCATAAAGTATTCGCCTCCTTTTCTCTCCCACATAAAAACTGGGGACGAGGTATCTGTCAAACTAGGCCAAACTGTTAAAGTCACTCACAAAATGAACTTTGAGTGACTTGAGTTCATTTCTGACGTCACAATTTTCTCCTCTATATCCGAGAAATAATTTGAAAGTTCGGCATATCTTCGAAGTCTTCAGTGAAATATAGATAAGTTTTTAAAATTTGTTAAAATAAATCAAAGCTCCGACAATTATTGTAAAATTTTGATTTTGAATGAATATCATTTTTTTTAGAGTGTAGTACAATCAAATTAAGATTTTTCATTTGCTCTAACACAAAATTGATGAATTTCATTGAAAATACACTTTCAGCAAAATGTCCATTCGTCGGAATGTACAAGATCCGATTAAACACACTAATCAAACCGTTTTCGGTTTGAGCCATGCTCCAAAAATATCGCGCTTTTCTGTAGTTCTGTTTGCCATTCGTCATCGGACGGGGTGTCAGCATCTTCAGCAAGTTTTCGACGTGGCCATGTTTGTTTGAACTATCTTCACGATTCCATACACACAACATCTTTGGGGCGGCTGTTGTTGGCCACTTGACCACTTGGCCACGACCACGCAGTTATCCAACCGTTTCGTCGCGTCGCATCGTAAAAATCGACCACTTTTGTTTAATTTTCCACAAAATAACAATTTAAGTTTGCTGGGAGCTTGAAGAGGGAGAATGTGAGTAATCCATCTAATTATTTTAGGAATGTTCAAAAATATGTTTCAAATAGTATTTTAAACTTGACAAACGTATGGTGAAAAGTTATTTTGAAGCCTAATTAAATTCACACAATATTAAATATTTTTACAAAACGTTTTCAAGTTTAACGAATAATATTAATTTAAATTTGACAAAATGTGTCATAAATTAAATTTTTATGTTGTTATTTCACAACTACCTTTTATAAAACAATGAATTTTTTAAACTTTATATTTAATTCTTCCTCATTAAGAAAGACACCATGTTTAGACAGACCTCGGCTTGAGCCTGGTGGAAAAATCGTTGCTTTATGATTATACTTTATTACTTGTCCAAACAAATCGAGGACCTGAACGCGTTTTCTCTGCCGCTGCTCTTGAGATGATCGGTCCCCCCGTCAAGGCAAATGCCAGAAAAGATCATGGCGGCCGGCGGTAATGAAACAGAGACTCGAACGCGGACAGCAGCGACGAACCGGGGGAGTGCGCGCGCGTGAGACTACGCTTCAGCAGCACCGTGCGTCACGACTGTTAGTGTGCCCGTGTGTGTGTGTGTGTGTGTTTTGGGATGCTGAAGGAGATTCAAACGAGCTGAATGTCAAGTAACTGAAAACGAGATTTGAACGGAAAGTTATTTGATTGGGAAAAATGTTATAGTTTGGAAATTTGTGGTAAATTATTAAAGTAAGATATAATAAGGTACTGAAAATTCAGATGTGCGACAAATTATTGACCATTAGAAAGGTAGACGAAAGATCGAAAGTCTAAAAAATTGAAAAAAAATAAAAATTTTTAAATTGATTTTCGAGCTAAGAATACATGTATTTAAACGTGTGCAGAAGTATATGTAATTCTCAAATAAAAAAAAATCTCAAATATTGTTGTAAAATTTATTTTCTTAAAAACAAATTCGAGTTTTTCTGTGATTTTTCCGTTTTTTAAATGAAAAGCCATTTTTTCAAATAATTGCCATAAAATCATGGGTCAAAAACAAACCAAAATTGTATCGATAATATTAATGAAAATGAAAATGAAATGAATGAAATGAATGAAATGAATGAAATGAATGAAATGAATGAAATGAATGAAATGAATGAAATGAATGAAATGAATGAAATGAATGAAATGAATGAAATGAATGAAATGAATGAAATGAATGAAATGAATGAAATGAATGAAATGAATGAAATGAATGAAATGAATGAAATGAATGAAATGAATGAAATGAATGAAATGAATGAAATGAATGAAATGAATGAAATGAATGAAATGAATGAAATGAATGAAATGAATGAAATGAATGAAATGAATGAAATGAATGAAATGAATGAAATGAATGAAATGAATGAAATGAATGAAATGAATGAAATGAATGAAATGAATGAAATGAATGAAATGAATGAAATGAATGAAATGAATGAAATGAATGAAATGAATGAAATGAATGAAATGAATGAAATGAATGAAATGAATGAAATGAATGAAATGAATGAAATGAATGAAATGAATGAAATGAATGAAATGAATGAAATGAATGAAATGAATGAAATGAATGAAATGAATGAAATGAATGAAATGAATGAAATGAATGAAATGAATGAAATGAATGAAATGAATGAAATGAATGAAATGAATGAAATGAATGAAATGAATGAAATGAATGAAATGAATGAAATGAATGAAATGAATGAAATGAATGAAATGAATGAAATGAATGAAATGAATGAAATGAATGAAATGAATGAAATGAATGAAATGAATGAAATGAATGAAATGAATGAAATGAATGAAATGAATGAAATGAATGAAATGAATGAAATGAATGAAATGAATGAAATGAATGAAATGAATGAAATGAATGAAATGAATGAAATGAATGAAATGAATGAAATGAATGAAATGAATGAAATGAATGAAATGAATGAAATGAATGAAATGAATGAAATGAATGAAATGAATGAAATGAATGAAATGAATGAAATGAATGAAATGAATGAAATGAATGAAATGAATGAAATGAATGAAATGAATGAAATGAATGAAATGAATGAAATGAATGAAAATGAATGAAATGAATGAAATGAATGAAATGAATGAAATGAATGAAATGAATGAAATGAATGAAATGAATGAAATGAATGAAATGAATGAAATGAATGAAATGAATGAAATGAATGAAATGAATGAAATGAATGAAATGAATGAAATGAATGAAATGAATGAAATGAATGAAATGAATGAAATGAATGAAATGAATGAAATGAATGAAATGAATGAAATGAATGAAATGAATGAAATGAATGAAATGAATGAAATGAATGAAATGAATGAAATGAATGAAATGAATGAAATGAATGAAATGAATGAAATGAATGAAATGAATGAAATGAATGAAATGAATGAAATGAATGAAATGAATGAAATGAATGAAATGAATGAAATGAATGAAATGAATGAAATGAATGAAATGAATGAAATGAATGAAATGAATGAAATGAATGAAATGAATGAAATGAATGAAATGAATGAAATGAATGAAATGAATGAAATGAATGAAATGAATGAAATGAATGAAATGAATGAAATGAATGAAATGAATGAAATGAATGAAATGAATGAAATGAATGAAATGAATGAAATGAATGAAATGAATGAAATGAATGAAATGAATGAAATGAATGAAATGAATGAAATGAATGAAATGAATGAAATGAATGAAATGAATGAAATGAATGAAATGAATGAAATGAATGAAATGAATGAAATGAATGAAATGACCCAAGTAACATTTTTTCCAGGAGTTCTACAAGAGCTCTTCAAGATAGCTACAGCATAGCAGTTTGGACCGCGGTAGGATAATACTCTCTTCAAGTACTCTTCCAAACTCCTGAAGAAGTTTTTAACCCGTATAGGCCTGGGTGAAATTGGAATCACTAAAATGGCCATAACTCAGCGAAAACTCAACCAATTTGCATACTTCTTTATTCGTTGGACTCGTTAGAATGTCTTTTTTCCGAAAATGACCCGCAGAACCCGGAAATGTTCCGGTGGCCGGAGATATTCCGGTGGGTCACTGGGTCAAACAGGGTCAAAAATGGCCATTTTTGGGTCCCGCACTATTTTGTTAATAGAAATCTTGGAAAAAAACACATTTTTTCATGTTACGATCTTTGTTCTACCAACAGACAATACTGACCATGGATTTTGCACCACCGGGGATGTTCCGGATTGAGCGGGCAGGTTCCCTACCCCGGGGGAACCGGTCAAGGGACGGTCAGAAATAAAACTATTTCTATCATGGCAATATGGGTGTCAAAGTTCATCATTTTCAAAACAAAGCTCATTTATGATCTCCAAAACCACTTTTGGACCGATCTGGCCACATTGGGACCGGTTCCCGGTACTCCGGTGGAACCCGGTATAAGGCAAATTATGGGATTATTTCTGAATAATTTTTGACAGGGCAATATGGATGTCAAAGTTCATCATTTTCCAAATCAAGCTCATCCATGATCACCAAAATCACTTTTGGATCGATCTGGCCACTTCGGGACCGGTTCTCGGAACTCCGGTGGAACTCGGAATATGGCAAATTACGGGATTATTTCTGAATAATTTTTGACAGGGCAATATGGATGTCAAAGTTCATCATTTTCAAAATCAAGCTCATCTATGATCCCCAAAACCACTTTTGGACCGATCTGGCCACTTTGGGACCGGTTCCCGGTACTCCGGTGGAACCCGGAATAAGGCAAATTACGGGATTATTTCTGAATAATTTTTGACAGGGCAATATGGATGTCAAAGTTCATCATTTTCAAAATCAAGCTCATCTATGATCCCCAAAACCACTTTTGGACCGATCTGGCCACTTTGGGACCGGTTCCCGGTACTCCGGTGGAACCCGGAATAAGGCAAATTACGGGATTATTTCTGAATAATTTTTGACAGGGCAATATGGATGTCAAAGTTCATCATTTTCAAAATCAAGCTCATCTATGATCCCCAAAACCACTTTTGGACCGATCTGGCCACTTTGGGATCGGTTCCCGGTACTCCGGTGGAACCCGGAATAAGGCAAATTACGCGATTATTTCTGAATAATTTTTGACAGGGCAATATGGATGCCAAAGTTCATCATTCCAAAAATCAAGCTCATCCGTGATCCCCAAAACCACTTTTGGACCGATCTGGCCACTTTGGGACCGGTTCCCGGTACTCCGGTGGAACCCGGAATAAGGCAAATTACGGGATTATTTCTGAATAATTTTTGACAGGGCAATATGGATGTCAAAGTTCATCATTTTCAAAATCAAGCTCATCTATGATCCCCAAAACCACTTTTGGACCGATCTGGCCACTTTGGGACCGGTTCCCGGTACTCCGGTGGAACCCGGAATAAGGCAAATTACGGGATTATTTCTGAATAATTTTTGACAGGGCAATATGGATGTCAAAGTTCATCATTTTCAAAACAAAGCTCATCTATGATCCCCAAAACCACTTTTGGACCGATCTGGCCTCTTTGGGACCGGTTCCCGGTACTCCGGTGGAACCCGGAATAAGGCAAATTACGGGATTATTTCTGAATAATTTTTGACAGGGCAATATGGATGTCAAAGTTCATCATTTTCAAAATCAAGCTCATCCATGATCTCCAAAACCACTTTTAGACCGATCTGGCCACTTTGCGACCGGTTCCCGGTACTCCGGTGAAACCCGGAATATGACAAATTACGGATTTATTTCTGAACAATTTTTGACAGGGCAATATGGGTGTCAGAGTTCAACATTTTCAAAATAAAGCTCATCCATGATCCCCAAAACCACTTTTCTACCGAAAATTGTTCAGAAATAATCCCGTAATTGCCACATTCCGGGTTCCACCGGAGTACCGGGAACCGGTCCCAAAGTGGCCAAATCGGTCCAAAAGTGATTTTGGAAATCATGGATGAGCTTGATTTTGAAAATGATGAACTTTGACATCCATATTGCCCTGTCAAAAAATATTCAGAAATAATCCCATAATTTGCCTTATTCCGGGTTCCACCGGAGTACCGGGAACCGGTCCCAAAGTGGCCAGATAGGTCCAAAGGTGGTTTTGGGGATCATAATTGAGCTTTGTTTTGAAAATGATGAACTTTGACATCCATATTGCCCTGTCAAAAATTATTTAGAAATAATCCCGTAATTTGCCATATTCCGAGTTCCACCGGAGTACCGGGAACCGGTCCCAAAGTGGCCAGATCGGTCCAAGAGTGGTTTTGGGGATCAAATATGAGCTTGATTTTGAAAATGATGAACTTTGACATCCATTTTGCCCTGTCAAAAATTATTCAGAAATAATCCCGTAATTTGCCATATTCCGAGTTCCACCGGAGTACCGGGAACCGGTCCCAAAGTGGCCAGATCGGTCCAAAAGTGGTTTTAGGGATCATAGATGAGCTTGATTTTGAAAATGATGAACTTTGACATCCATATTGCCCTGTCAAAAATTATTCAGAAATAATCCCGTAATTCGCCATATTCCGAGTTCCACCGGAGTACCGGGAACCGGTCCCAAAGTGGCCAGATCGGTCCAAAAGTGGGTTTGGGGATCTCGGATTAGCTTGATTTTGAAAATGATGAACTTTGACATCCATATTGCTCTGTCAAAAAATATTCAGAAATAATCCCATAATTTGCCTTATTCCGGGTTCCACCGGAGTACCGGGAACCGGTCCCAAAGTGGCCAGATAGGTCCAAAGGTGGTTTTGGGGATCATAATTGAGCTTTGTTTTGAAAATGATGAACTTTGACATCCATATTGCCCTGTCAAAAATTATTTAGAAATAATCCCGTAATTTGCCATATTCCGAGTTCCACCGGAGTACCGGGAACCGGTCCCAAAGTGGCCAGATCGGTCCAAAAGTGGTTTTGGGGATCATAGATGAGCTTGATTTTGAAAATGATGAACTTTGACATCCATATTGCCCTGTCAAAAATTATTCAGAAATAATCCCGTAATTCGCCATATTCCGAGTTCCACCGGAGTACCGGGAACCGGTCCCAAAGTGGCCAGATCGGTCCAAAAGTGGGTTTGAGGATCTCGGATTAGCTTGATTTTGAAAATGATGAACTTTGACATCCATATTGCTCTGTCAAAAAATATTCAGAAATAATCCCATAATTTGCCTTATTCCGGGTTCCACCGGAGTACCGGGAACCGGTCCCAAAGTGGCCAGATAGGTCCAAAGGTGGTTTTGGGGATCATAATTGAGCTTTGTTTTGAAAATGATGAACTTTGACATCCATATTGCCCTGTCAAAAATTATTCAGAAATAATCCCGTAATTTGCCATATTCCGAGTTCCACCGGAGTACCGGGAACCGGTCCCAAAGTGGCCAGATCGGTCCAAAAGTGGTTTTGGGGATCATAGATGAGCTTGATTTTGAAAATGATGAACTTTGACATCCATATTGCCCTGTCAAAAATTATTCAGAAATAATCCCATAATTTGCCTTATTCCGGGTTCCACCGGAGTACCGGGAACCGGTCCCAATGTGGCCAGATCGGTCCAAAAGTGGTTTTGGAGATCATAAATGAGCTTTGTTTTGAAAATGATGAACTTTGACACCCATATTGCCATGATAGAAATAGTTTTATTTCTGACCGTCCCTTGACCGGTTCCCCCGGGGTAGGGAACCTGCCCGCTCAATCCGGAACATCCCCGGTGGTGCAAAATCCATGGTCAGTGTTGTCTGTTGGTAGAACAAAGATCGTAACATGAAAAAAATGTGTTTTTTCCAAGATTTCTATTAACAAAATAGTGTGGGACCCAAAAATGGCCATTTTTGACCCTGTTTGACCCAGTGACCCACCGGAATATCTCCGGCCACCGGAACATTTCCGGGTTCTGCGGGTCATTTTCGGAAAATAGACATTCTAACGAGTCCAACGAATAAAGAAGTATGCAAATTGGTTGAGTTTTCGCTGAGTTATGGCCATTTTAGTGATTCCAATTTCACCCAGGCCTATACGGGTTAAGAGAATTTTATCCTACCGCGGTCCAAACTGCTATGCTGTAGCTATCTTGAAGAGCTCTTGTAGAACTCCTGGAAAAAAATGTTACTTGGGGAATGAAATGGATCATGTGAAAAATGAGAATCATTATAAAAATAAAGCAAAAATATTGATAAAAAAAATCTCTAAAAATGTTTTCAGTGCCTTCTCACTTCCCCGTTCCGAATGGGTCAGTTATGCGACTGGACGACTGGACACGGTGACGGCGCGGCGTTCGTGACATCAAATGTTTGCGGTAGAAATTAGGAAATTTTTAAGAAACAGTATCATGTTTGAACAAGCCGCCCCGAACGCTCTTTTTTTGTGGTTGTTCGTTGTTGTGTTGATCCAATAGTGGCTGATGCGCGTTTTATTTGACATTGTAGGACAACACAAGCTTTTTGGGGGCACTTTTTTTTCGTTTTTCTTTCTTCAATTTGGACGAGTGAAAATGCACTGGATCAACGGTTCGAATCGAGTTTAACTCCTTTTTTTTCTCTTTCTGTTTAATGTTTCTGAAACGGAACAGAGCAAACACACTTTCCGAGGGATCGGCACTGAAGTTTGTGTGAGATTTGAGATGCTGTGTGTGCGCTTGAACGTGCACAGAAGAGATCGAAGCAAATAATAACCGCATCGCGATGTTTGTCCGAGCTCTAAAAACGGGTTCGTCGCTGTGCGGCCAAGTCTCTTGCGTGTTTTTTTCGGTTTCAAAATGGCCAAAATGTGTTTCAACTGTTTTTGAAAGATGTTTTTAGTGTTTCATAATTACCTTCGTTATTCCATGCTGCACAGATCATAAAATTGTAGCGGTTGTCTGGCAGAAAGAACCGGTTCTGGTGGAAAAGAAAACAACTCTGCTTGAAAGCAACAGAAGTGACGACAACGTTCATCGATCCAGGTTTTGCAAAAACAGTCGTAAAAACTCGGTAAGCATCGTGCAATTGCATTGGTAAAGCATACTTTACTGCTCCCTTCCTATCCGCCTTGCCCCGAGTAATAATTACCCTTCTGGCAGCAGAGCAGCAAGTTTCCAACTGCAAGAAAGGGTGTAGAAAAACAGAAGCCGCAAGTGCCCGTCCAGCCAGCGAGCCAGCCATAATGGTTTATGATGATGGTGGTGATGCTCTGCGATGGATGCGGTAGAAACTGGTGGTGTCTCGCTCGAATGGAAGAAAGAGAGAAAATGATGCTTTGAGGTTTGAGTTTTACGTGATGGGAGTGGCTTCGGAAACGCGGTGATGGTTGCGATCAAGACAGCTGACTGAATTAGGTTTGGAGAGGAAGGGTTTGTAAAATTTGATATTCTTGTGACCCATTTTTCTCGAAACCTTCAAAACTGCATTTTAGGAACAAAGTTTAGATTTTTTGAAAAAAAATGTGGTTTTTGCACAAAATTTACGAATATTTCATTTTTTTGGACCACTCTAACATGGCGTAGATCACCCTGTAGACCATTTTTGAGCCCGACAATATTTCTTCGAGTCGTGCTATTTTTGTAAGGAATTCCTGATCTATCTGAGCTATTAGCATTTTGCAGTCTTCAGTTTTTAGAGTAAAAGTATGCTGATTTAGATGAACTTCTGGCATAACTTTCCTTTACACTGTTGGATAGGTTTGTTTAAAAATAATAATATTTTTTTTTGCCAGGTTCTGACAACAACTAAATATGGATTTCTGAGTGTTATCAAAATAGCGTACGAAATACAAAATTCTCTCCGAAATTGGAAATTACGAAATTTATTATTTTTTTATTTGGCTCAAACTTTGTGGGGACCTTTCCTATGACCAAAAAAGCTATTTTGTGTCATTGGTTCACCCATACAAGTCTCCATACAATTTTGGCAGCTGTCCATACAAAAATGGTACGTAAATATTCAAAAATCTGTAACTTTTGAGTGAATTTTCTGAAGACACAAATTCGGCAAAGTTGTAGGTATTGATGAAGACTTTTGAGAAATAATAGGCACACGGCAAAAAATTGCCGATTTTTTAATTAACTTTTTTTCACATGATTTCAATTTCCCTAAATACATTTTTTTTATTTTCGAGATTTTTTGATATGTCTAAAAATCTGACGCCATGTTATGATTTAAAAAATAGTAATTTTTGAAAAATGTCGAAATTTTATACAAAAAAAATTAACTAATTACTTTTATGTTAAATTGAATTTGCAATCGAAAAGTACTTTACAGATTTTTTTGATAAAGAGCTCCGTTTTCAAGATACAGCCACCGAAAGTTTAATTTTAGCGAATTATTTGCAGTTTTTCGGTTTTTAAAATTTTTCGATCTTTTCGAAAAAAATATTTTCAAATTTTTTAATCAAGGCTTACATTTTAAAAGGGCGTTATATAAAATATTTTTTTTAAAAAGATCGAAAAATTTTACGAATGTTTCATATTTTGACATTGAAAATCGGACCATTAGTTGCTGAGATATCGACATTAGAAAATGGTGTTTTTTTTGGAAAAGACTTAGAAAAACTATTTTTTTATGTAAAATTGAATTTGCAATCGAAAAGTACTTTACAGATTTTTTGAAAAAAGTCCCCGTTTTTGAGATATAGTCACCGTAAGTTTGATTGTTGCGAAATATTTGCAGTTTTTTTATTTGTAAAACGGTGACCATTTCTAAAAATATTTTTTTTTTGGAAAAGTCCAGAAAATTTGCTATAAAATTTTCTAAGAGACATTGAAGATTGGATTGGATTGCTGATATACAGCGGCTTAAAGAAAAACAAAATAAAAAATTACATATAAAATCCATTTCCGGTTTTGGTAGAGAATTGCCATATTTGACCTTTTTTAATTTAAAAATAAAATTGTCATGAAATTTGTTGATGAGTTGCGTAAAAATACTGTTTTTTCCTATTTTTCTATTGATATGGTATAATTTCTAAGTAAAGCAATCTTCCAATTTTCGGTTGATCCTTGTCAGATCATTTCTTTGCATTATTCCGGTTTTCAATTGTTTAGGTCATCTTCTCACAATATTTTAATATTTAGAAAATATATTTTTTGTAAACCCTATCTCCCTCAACTCTTTCAGTTTTCATCTCACACAATTCTCCAGCAATACCTTCATCTCACTCTACCCAACTCTTCCTAATTCCAACATATCGTCATCTCCCCTCAACCTCAGCTCTTCTCAGGTGTATTCTCCGTTTTCAGGTGCTTGAGATGGAAGATCATCCATCAAAGTTAACGATCGAGAAAACCAGCCGACAGACACTTGACGTCTGCCATCGCGCAAGGGTGGTATTTCTCAGCAGATCAGCGGCAGCTTGAGTTGAGGCTGAGCCAAGTGCAAAAAGAAGAGAGAGTGACCGTCGGGTGACACGTGGTGAATTCCCCCTCCTCAATTTGGTGTGGCAATTATTTCGTGACAAGTGGCGAGATTTTGTTGGGTGGTTTTGTGCGCTTTTGGGAGTTGGAAGAGGAAGATCAGTGATCGGAGGAGCTTCAGAGTAATTTTCGAACGGTGGTGTGCTTGTGTGAATTTGAATTTGTGACGATTGTATTTATAAAACATTTGACAAACCCATACTAATTAATTAGTGTATGTTCACAGAGTTATTATAAAGATTATTATTAAACTTGTCCATATTTGTGTAAACGATTTTAACGAGAGGTAATTTGTTTGACGATCGAAAGCTCTCAGTGCGAACTAGCACTAGTCGTTCGGGGAGGTAGATGAGGAAGGCGATTGTTGTTTGTTAATTAATTTATAACATCAAAAATTAAGATGGTAGTGTGGATTCTAGCATGCGTACGATGAAGTGCGCAAAGTGATCTCAACCAATCTTGCGACCTTGCGACAGTTCAAACAGTTTGGTCAGTTCTACCAACCAGCAGCAAGAAAAAATAAAACCCGAACCGGAAGTTGGTGGAAAGTGTGAGTTATTAAAACAACTATCCGGAAGTTTGGTGAAAAGTAGTGCAAAAGTGTGCCTCCCCCTCAAAGAAGGAGTTAATTCTCATAATTGTGATAAATAATCCCCGAGCCCCTGAGGATTTTTGTACAAAGGAGATTTATTAACAGGAGAGTGTTCAACCTGGTTTGGTTGCTGGTGGTTAGAAGGAAAGTGTGATCTTCGACACCTGCTGGCTCGACAGTGAGTATCATCAACAAGCTTTTGTTAGTTGTTTATTCGCGCATAGTTAATTTATTGAAACTTTTTTTTCCGTTCGTCGTCGCCGTCGTCATCGCCGTCTGTTTGTTAAATTCAATAGGGAGTTTGGTCTAATGTGCGTGGGAATATTTGTGCCACAGTGTGAACAGGTGGGCCGCTGGGAGGTCTGTTTTGAGGTGGACTTTTTGTTTGGGTTGAATTTGCAATTGACTGAGCGTTTACCGTTGCAATAATATTTTTTTGGAAAAGATTTATAAATATTTATCGTTTTTCAACTCAAGTCTAAAACAATGAACAACGAATAACTTATTTCATTGAATGTCTTTTATGTAAAAAAAAACCTTGATTCTTAACATTAAAAAAATAATAGCTACAAATTATCATAAAACCTCCAAATCTATTTTAATTTTTAAGTACTTCAAATGTTAAATGAGATAATTCCTCTTTCTCAGTTTTACTAAAGATAATAAAAGATCTTTAATTTGGTCCTTGTTTCCAATGCATATTTCATTCAAGTGATTGGTTTGTTTTTGGTTTTTTTTCGGGGTAGTTGTTGGTATATTAGTTAAATCATATTTCATTTGAATTTACATTTGTTTGTTACCTGAAAAGACAAAGATAATTGTTGTCAATTATCCTGTCACCTAATTTTAGAAATGTGAGATTTAATCTGACGATTTCTTTTTTATTTGTAGCCTTTAAAATATACAAACAAACAAACCTATAAGTTGGTGGAAGAAATAATAAAAAAAGAACTTTGAAACTATTTTTATAATTATTTGCTGGAATTTTAAATTAAACTCAAAATAATTACACTCTCCGGAAAGCTCTGTCTCTGAGGAAATCTTAGTATTTTTCCCGATGAATCCGAATCCGAGAGTACTTAAAAATTGATAAATCGTCTGCTGTCTTGTGACAAAGGCCATTTTGGTCGAAAATGAGTTAATGATGAAGTTTTGCTACAAACACTACAAGATGCTTCAACCCGATTTTGGGAACTCGCTTCCGTTTCCCGGATATCGCAATACACACTAGTGACATAGACCAATTTATCATCAAAATGATCGTGCACACTTGTGACACGTCATACATGTTGTTAGAAAATGTGGAAAATTTTTCATGTTTTTCACAAATTTATGTTGATACACATTTTCTGAAGGCAATGCAATCTTTTGTTTTTGAAAATATACTGATTAAGGGTACACAGCAACGAAGGAAGTTGTTGTCTTCTTATTCCAAAATTGTCAAACTTACGGACCCAATCCTGCAACAACGCGTTTGTCAAATAAGTCAAACTTTGTTGTAAATTACTTTGTGGACAGTACTTTAGGGGATGAATAAAACAATATTTCGATAGTACCCGTAATTTCGAAGATACTAAAATGTCTGTAACAAAAATCTGGTTGCAAAAGCTCTGGTTGATGTGCACCGTTAAGTCGGTTAAACTATTGATTTAAGTCTATTTTAGTTTGTATGGAAATTCTGTGCACACTTGTGACACGTAGTACAATTTTACTTTCGAAACACACTTGTGACACGTGCTTTTCAGATTTTTGTTTACATTACTTACTGTATCTTTTAACTAGTGTAACCAAATTAGTTGAAACTTGGAGCGTTTGTTAAGCGATAGTATACGAACCGATTGTTTCAGAAAGTTTTGAAAATATTCATCATCAAACTTTAAATTCGATTTTTTCGAATAGCACTAAATGGTCGTTGTCACTAGATAGCACACAACAGACGAAATAAATTTCAATGTAACTATGTTTTCCGTCCCATGATCTCTTCAGATTTTTTTTTTCAGAAGATTGAGCAATTCAAGTATGAATTTTTTTGTGAAAATTTTTTTTTGTATTTTTTTATTTGGATGAAATCTTGCATGCACTTTTCCTATGACAAGTTTGTGACAAGATAATTAATTTTACTTCATACAAGTTTTGAATGTATTGAAAATATTTTTATTCAAAAGATTGGAAATTGAACAAAAATTTCATTTCGTTAGCCATAATAATTTGACGCTATTTAGATGATGTAGAAAAATCATAATTTTAAATCTTCAATTTGCCTTTGAAGCAAATAAATAAGAAACTTTTCAATCTTTTTGAAAAAAATATTTTTAGAGGTAGTCAAGATTGGTCAGGTTTAAAATGAAAAGAAGAAGAAAATGCACTTGAAATGGTTTCAGTAGATTATAGTTTTATATCTGTTACAATTTTGTAGTTTAATTTTTTTACCCCCTGATTTTTTAGGCCGATTTTGTGCTATGACACAAATTGGTCAAAATGTATTTGGCATGTTAAATCAAATTTGCAATCGAAAAATACTTTAAATAAATTTTGAAAACAACTGATAACAATTTAATTTGCCTTGTCATGCGTTTTTAATCATTTTTAACGTGTTCAAGCTAGTTCAAAAATATTTTGAGTTTTTTTGAATTTTCTTTGTACAGTAGCAAAAACTTTTTTCTACATAAAAATATTTTCTTTAAATTTTGAATTTTTGAAAACTGTTATGCTTTTTTGCATTGAAATGTTGAAATCCAGTTTCAACATTTCCAATTGATGCAGTTTGGTTCCAAATTGTGTGCTCTTTCTGAAAAGCCTAAAACATGAACTGGTGTAAAATGCATTTTAAAACATTGTTTTCAATCGAATTTTTATACTATGGCTTGTAATTTATTGTAATTATTTTTTTATGTGTGTTTTTTTGCCCCTTCCCCTCTTTTTAATTTGATTCAGATTTGAGTGACATAAATTTCTTAAAAATATTAATCTTAATTATAATCATAGTAATCCATCCAAAAAATCTGGAAAAAAATCAGGAATAAAAAATTTAAGTTCTAAACTAGCTGATTTAGAAAAAATAATTAAAAATTAAAAAAAAATGTCATTTGGAAATAAAAAAAAAAATTCTATCATATCAAAAACTCAACAAGATAAAAATAAATTGAATTTAAAAAAAATATTGCAAAAAGTATTACATAATGATTTTATATTATAAGTATATGTAAAACTTCTGAGAATTTGCAAAATATCAATGAAATTACTAGTATGTTTTTTTTATCTAATGTGTTATGTCTTATTTTTATCAGTGTTCCACAAATTCCAAATTTGTAGAAAATTTTAAAGTTCCCTATTTGTTTAAAAATACCAAAATAATCGTCAAACAATTTATTCTTATTGTTAACAATCAATTGTTTAAGTTATTAAAATGTTATCTGGGTAATTCTCTACCAACTCACACGAAATCGGGAAAAGTTGCCCCGACCATTATTGAACATGCGAAAAAAGATGTGTTTTTCAATAATTTGCAGCCTGAAACGGTGATGAGATAGAAATTTGGTGTCAAAAGGACTTTTATGTAAAATTAGACGCCCGATTTGATGGCGTACTCAGAATTCCGAAAAAACTTTTTTTTCATCTAAAAAAACCCTAAAAAAGTTTTAAAAATTCTCCCATTTTCCGTCACTCGACTGTAAAATTTTTTGGAACATGTCATTTTAAGGGAAATTTAATGTACTCTTCGAATCTACAAGGGTCATTTTTTCATTTAGAACAAAATTTTTCATTTTAAAATTTCGTGTTTTTTCTAACTTTGCAGGGTTATTTTTTAGAGTGTAACAATGTTCTACAAAGTTGTAGAGCAAACAATTACAAAAATTTTGATATATAGACATAAGGGGTTTGCTTGTAAACATCGAGAGTTATCGCGATTTTACGAAAAAAAGTTTTGAAAAAGTTACTTTTTGCGTTTCTCTTTGTTTCGTCGTTCGTGTCTGTCGCGGGTGACCATGAACGGCCATGATCGATGACGACCAACTTTTTCAAAACTTTTTTTCGTAAAATCGGAAAAAGGAGGGGACAAAAACTTTTAATAAAATTTGAAATGGCTTAATAAGTTTATATATAAAGTTTTATTAAAAATAAGTAACTCAATAACAGGGGTTACTTAAGCTCGTCAGTAAAAAATAAGACAACGATTTTTTTGTGACTCGATTATCTGAAGATTTGATTATCCGAAGTGATTTTCATTGAAGCTTCATTGAATATTTTGTTACATTAGTGAACAGTCTTAGATCTTTTTATTTTTATTTATGACAAAATTGATTTCTGGAACCCTAACATTATGCTTCTACATAAATTTTCTTGAAGCGCAAACTTTTATCCCATTGTTTGCACGGTTTATCTATACAATCTTTGTACATTATACATTTCCAAGAATTTATTTTTGTTAAGTGAACTTATCTTGTCACGCAACTAAAATGACAAATATGGGCACGTTTTCGTGACGTAAAAAAAATCAACAGCAAAGTCATCTGACCTGACTCGGGTGGATCTCTCTGTTTGTACAACTCATCTACCAAATTGCGATGCTCAGGTAGACCTTTTCTTCATAAAAATGCTTTTCGTTTCTTACCATCGAAACCAGTTTTGCTCTTCAGAAGCAATACGGGCTACCGTTGATGGAACTAACCTCTCACTGAAGCCACAATCTTCTCTCAACATGATGAGAATATCCCAGATTTTGGGATCAAAATCAGTGAAAAAGCAAGAATCAGAAGAATTATTAATTGATTCATCAACAAAACAATTTATGACCGTCGACCAAAGGAGAGCCGCCAAACGACTCATCTCCATCACCCACATTTCACCCTAATTGAGGGGGACCCATAAACTGGCACTTTGGTGCAGACTGTCATGAATGGTTTTCAAGTATTTGTGAAGCGATTTTTTTTTCAGGTGTGTGTGACCAAACGTCTAGTTTCATGAAATTTCTTAGAAAAGTACTTCCTCGGTGGAGACGCGTGGTTATTTTATATTATTTAAATTTTTGTCGCAAATTTTCAACAGAAAAAACGGTTAAGTTTCCCTGATATCGATGAAAGTCGGCAAAAGTGGCTCAAATTAGTGGCGGACAAAGGTTGGTAGGGTTGCTTGCTGACTCTTTTTTTTCTCAAAGGGGTGCCATAAAACGATAAAAATTAAATGATATTTTTCAATAAAAAAGCGATAAAAATAAAATATTGATATTGTGTTCCGAGGAGCGATCGCCGGTCGGTCATGGGATGGGCATAAATTCGTACAACCCGTCGTGTCAGGGGGCTTCCTCTTTTCCCACCGAAGGAGGGTGACCGCGGCGGCAAACGTTCTGGGTGGAAACTGAAGATTTTCTCAGGTCCTATTCAGGTAGTTGGATGCGGATTTGGTCCTAACCCTTGGTCTAAACTTTTATTTTGTATTTTTATGCATGTCTTTCAAAAAGTATCAATTTAAGATTGCTGAAATGAAATTCAACAAGATAATTTAAAAATTGATAGAAAAATTGCAACACTCATACACTAATCTCCTTGATGAACGCAGGGTTAAGCCCATGATGATGGTGATGATGATGAGTCGGCACCCCGATCGAAAGGTCCAATAAAAGAGCGCTCCGCATCTCGCCAAAGACCAGTCTTCCCGAGTTCAGCGGCGGCAAAAGTCGGCCTTTTGGGCCCCTCCAATAAAACACCTCTGGACAATCAAACTTCGACAGCTTCTGTTGGATCGATCCCCGCCAGACGGCCCAAAGTGATCGCGATTGATTAAGACATTTCCGCAGGAGGTCATAAATCGTGCCCGCGCGCGCAGTTCCATAGAGCTTCTCCGCGACTTAAGTCAGACAGAGAGAGGTCAGTGTCGGATCAGCTGGGGGGAAACTTGGTGAAGCAAGAAAGGTCAAATTTCAGAATTTCGCGCGTGGATTCGAAAAATAAAAAGATTTCGATCAACGTGACGTTGTCACTTAGTAAGTTGCGGATTGAACCAGTCTCAACTCAACTCATTGATCAAGGGTTCAATCGGTGCACGAAAAGGCCTCTCCTGGCGATGTCGATGATGGAGGTATATTAACTTCCAATTTGAATGGTATCAGTTTTGGAAGATGTTGCTAAGTGATGGAAAGACGTGCCACACTGGTGTTAATTAGGTGTTTATATATGTGTAAGATGCGTGCCGGTTTTGATCACCAGGTTTTCACACACTAGAGCTCAAGATTTGAAGGGGTAAAGTACTGGTTCCCATTGAGTTATTTTCCCGATACTCTGGATGGAAACAGATAGTTTGTCTTTCTTTGATATCATTATGAAACAATATCATATTTAAGTAATTATTTTCCATTCCACATGGAAACCTTAGCAACTTTTGCTTTTAAATATTTTTGTTTTAGTTTATTACATTAGAATTATGAATAATATTGTTTTGTCGAAATAAGTGTTATTATACATTTTTCTGAAATATATGTTTAAAATTTTTCCTACATTTTTAATATTTAAAAGCTGATTTGTTAACAATATGGTCTAAAATAACAGAAATAATTTTAACTTCTTAAAAATCTATTTAAAAAAAATATACGACGATATGACATGAGAGAACAGAATGTAATCACATCGAGCACCTTATGTTGGCATGCCAACATTTTGACGTCAGATTACAAATTTTAAAAGGCATACGTAACTGAAATCGAGTTGTTTCTTTTCTCACTTGGAATTGTGTAAACAAGTTTACATAGCTAAAATTACAATAAATTTTAATTAAGTCCAATATTCCTGATTAAGCTGAAAATTGGTTTAACCTGTAAAATAATTGAACTTAGAATTTGAAGAAAGAATCGTTTTGTAGTTTTTTTAAGATTGGGGATATTCTCGTATGTTTGGCAGGTTTTAAACAATTTAAACAACTTATTTTGGAAAACTGTTTATAGAAACTTGCTTGCTCACTTCCTATTCAACTATTTATCACCCGATTTCAGTTGAAAACGCGTTTAATTAGCTGTAATTGAACGTCAAAGTGCTGATATGGAAACATTAAAGGCACGCTGGAATCAGATGCGGTTCCCCTACAAACAATGAAGTTACAGTGAAAAATTTATTGTTAAGATAAAATAACGTTTTCATATTAGTCAATTTTAACATTATTCTTCAAAATCTAGAAAAAAAACTATAAAAAATCTTATTTGCAAGGCACGATTTCAGCAACTAACAAGTAAAGAAAGAAAATTGTATATAATATTCTGAATATTTAAAAAAAAAAGATTGATACAATTGGACACTTTTCAAAATTTCAATAAAATGAATTAACTATCTTTGTCAAAATGTTGAGTGTATTTTCAAAATTCACTGTTTTTCAATAAAAAGGCATTAACATTATCCATACAAAATATACAGCTCAAATGTTTGCATTTTTCTCTACTAAACATGTAAATTAATAGAAAAATCTATAATTCCTCTAAATTATTTAGGAACATTTTGAATAAATGTTCGTACAAATTTAATATGAAGTTTTCTGACAGAAAAAAGGCACAATGGGATGTTTATATAGTCATTCTGATGTCCTATTGTATCTCTTGAAGAATAGTCTAAACTTTCCTTTTTTTACAATACTTCAGATGAATCAAAAATTAAATCGATAGTTATCGTAATTTTGAAGTTGTTTGCAAAAAAGGCGAATGTTTCAAGTATCAATATTTTGTTATTCACTAAACTTTTTTTTTTATTTTCTGAATATTTTTTTAATGTGTTCAAACTTGTAGAAAACATTAAAGTAACCAAACAAATAGCAGTTGAAAATACTTAAAATGTAACTAAAGAAACGGTAAGATTTACAAAAATATGTTCATTTCAGTACATTTTAAAGCTTTTCCTGAAGCAAACAGAACTCAAATCGAAAGTCTTTGTGTTGATTTTTTTGTCTGATACAGAAAACTCATAAATGCCTTAAAAAGTCACGGGTTTGTGAATGGTCCCAATAGAGTTATCGAAGTGATTAAAATTCTAAATTAATAAAATAAATCATAAATTGAAAAAAAAGTAAAATTATTGAGTTCAAATATTTAAACAATAAAAATAATAAAAAATAGTCCTAAAATACTATATTGAAAAATTAAAAAAAAGTTTTAAAAACCTAAAATTGAAAAAATAAATAAAATTTAAATCATTGAATATTAAAAAAACCCAAACATTCAATAATCTTTTTTAAGTTATAAACTTGAAAATAAAAACTAACTTAATCCACCTATGTGGTTGGTGCCTTCCTCACTTTTTACCAACAATGGGTAATATGAGCGGATTGGACACATACTTCAGCTATTTTTTTAGATCCAGAAAAATAAGTACATAGATATAACGTTTACATACATTTAAGTGAGATCCGGCATCAAAAGAGTACAAATATATCACTTAAGTGGTCATAACTCGAGACAGGGTTGCCAGATCTTTAATGTTGTGGACTCGTTGGAAAGGTCTTTCAATTACCTAACCAACGATGGGTCGGATGATGGATCCGGACATCGTTTACATACATTTAAGTGAGATCCGGCATCAAAAAAGTACAAATATATCACTTAAGTGGTCATAACTCGAGACAGGGTTGCCAGATCTTCAATGTTGTGGACTCGTTGGAAAGGTCTTTCAATTACCTAACCAACGATGGGTCGGATGATGGATCCGGACATCGTTTACATACATTTAAGTGAGATCCGGCATCAAAAAAGTACAAATATATCACTTAAGTGGTCATAACTCGAGACAGGGTTGCCAGATCTTCAATGTTGTGGACTCGTTGGAAAGGTCTTTCAATGACCTAACCAACGATGGGTCGGATGATGGATCCGGACATCGTTTACATACATTTGATTTAAGTGAGATCCGGCATCAAAAAAGTACAAATATATCACTTAAGAGGCCATAACTCGAGACAGGGTTGCCAGATCTTTAATGTTGTGCCTTCGTTGGAAAGGTCTTTCAATGACCTAACCAACGATGGGTCGGATGATGGATCCGGACGTCGTTTACATACATTTAAGTGAGATCCGGCATCAAAAAAGTACAAATATATCACTTAAGTGGTCATAACTCGAGACAGGGTTGCCAGATTTTCAATGTTGTGGACTCGTTGGAAAGGTCTTTCAATGACCTAACCAACGATGGGTCGGATGATGGATCCGGACATCGTTTACATACATTTGATTTAAGTGAGATCCGGCATCAAAAAAGTACAAATATATCACTTAAGAGGCCATAACTCGAGACAGGGTTGCCAGATCTTTAATGTTGTGCCTTCGTTGGAAAGGTCTTTCAATGACCTAACCAACGATGGGTCGGATGATGGATCCGGACGTCGTTTACATACATTTAAGTGAGATCCGGCATCAAAAAAGTACAAATATATCACTTAAGTGGTCATAACTCGAGACAGGGTTGCCAGATCTTCAATGTTGTGGACTCGTTGGAAAGGTCTTTCAATGACCTAACCAACGATGGGTCGGATGATGGATCCGGACATCGTTTACATACATTTAAGTGAGATCCGGCATCAAAAAAGTACAAATATATCACTTAAGTGGCCATAACTCGAGACAGGGTTGCCAGATCTTCAATGTTGTGGACTCGTTGGAAAGGTCTTTCAATAACCTAACCAACGATGGGTCGGATGATGGATCCGGACATCGTTTACATACATTTAAGTGAGATCCGGCATCAAAAAAGTACAAATATATCACTTAAGTGGTCATAACTCGAGACAGGGTTGCCAGATCTTCAATGTTGTGGACTCGTTGGAAAGGTCTTTCAATGACCTAACCAACGATGGGTCGGATGATGGATCCGGACATCGTTTACATACATTTGATTTAAGTGAGATCCGGCATCAAAAAAGTACAAATATATCACTTAAGAGGCCATAACTCGAGACAGGGTTGCCAGATCTTTAATGTTGTGCCTTCGTTGGAAAGGTCTTTCAATGACCTAACCAACGATGGGTCGGATGATGGATCCGGACATCGTTTACATACATTTAAGTGAGATCCGGCATCAAAAAAGTACAAATATATCACTTAAGTGGTCATAACTCGAGACAGGGTTGCCAGATCTTCAATGTTGTGGACTCGTTGGAAAGGTCTTTCAATTACCTAACCAACGATGGGTCGGATGATAGATCCGGACATCGTTTACATACATTTAAGTGAGATCCGGCATCAAAAAAGTACAAAAATATCACTTAAGTGGTCATAACTCGAGACAGGGTTGCCAGATCTTTAATGTTGTGGACTCGTTGGAAAGGTCTTTCAATTACCTAACCAACGATGTGTCGGATGATGGATCCGGACATCGTTTACATACATTTAAGTGAGATCCGGCATCAAAAAAGTACATAAATATCACTTAAGTGGTCATAACTCGAGACAGGGTTGCCAGATCTTCAATGTTGTGGACTCGTTGGAAAGTTCTTTCAATTACCTAACCAACGATGGGTCGGATGATGGATCCGGACATCGTTTACATATATTTAAGTGAGATCCGGCATCAAAAAAGTACAAATATATCACTTAAGTGGTCATAACTCGAGACAGGGTTGCCAGATCTTTAATGTTGTGGACTCGTTGGAAAGGTCTTTCAATTACCTAACCAACGATGTGTCGGATGATGGATCCGGACATCGTTTATATGCATATAAATGAGATCCGGATATATGTGAAAACACATTTTTATACATAACTTTTGAACTACTTATCGAAACTTCAAACAATTCAATAGCGATGTATGGGACCCTAAACCAAGTCGAATGCAACTAGTTTGGTCAAAATCGGTTCAGCCAGTGCTGAGAAAACTCAGTGAGAATTTTGGTCACATACATACATACACACACATACACACACACATACACACACACATACACACACACATACACACACACAGACATTTGTTCGGTTTTCGATTCTGAGTCGATATGTATACATGAAAGTGGGTCTTTGAGCTTTCAATAAAATGTTCATTTTAAGAGCAGGATTATAGCCTTACCTCAGTGAGGAAGGCAAAATTAAAAAACCCGATTTAATATTACCAGAGGTGAAATAGAGCCTTTCTTACAAAATGATGAAACTCCGACAAATATATTGGTGCAATTAATTCTTCAGAAACATAATGATACCACTCAGTGAGTGCTGCAATTTTTTTTAAATTTCAGGGATACATTATGGGTAGCAAGATAATTATATTTAATTGAGAAAAACATATTGGATTGACATTATTAGAAAAAAAATAAAGGGTACTCAGTCTTTAATGTTAGTCTATGATTAACTTAAAAAATATGTATCGATATTGCACTTTGTCGATCTATTATGAGAAGCCAGAAAGAACACTTTCACGCGCAGCGTAAAACGCGCAAGCGTAAATGTGCTGGCGTTTATGCTTCGACTATACGACTTGTCGATCTTCCGAGCGAGAATGAGCCGAGATTTCGAATTTGATGTTCAGTATATGATTCTGTATAAAACCAAAAATTTAATAGGAAAAAATAGAGTAAAAATAAGACGTAAAACACTAATATGGCTTTATCTCTGGAAATACATTTTGGAAAAGCTTCAAATTTTGGTTTTCGAATGGCTTTTTGTTTGAAACTGAACCTGACTGTTCGAGGATTCGATTATCCAAAAATTTCTACTTACTTCGAATAATTTTATTATAAAAATAAAACTCATGTGTTCTGATTTACCCAAATTGAAGGTGGGTTATATTTTGACAGAAAGTATTTTCCAAATGATGAATAAACTCTATTGGTTATGCCATTGCAGTTATTATGACATTTTCATAATAGCAAGAAAATAAAAAGTTTGGAGAGAAATTCTAAATGATATGAAAATGATTACATAAAAGTTCAACGTCCGGTAGGCAAAATGTTGTTTACAAACTCGTGTTTAATTTAATGACGCATAAATACGTGAAATCGAAAATTTCCCAGCTATTGACGAACCCCGTCGGCTAATATTGATTTTATTCATTCAACCTATTACTAGTGCAAACAAGTTAACTACCTCTGAACAAAATCTACAAAAATATTTTTTCTCCCAATCATTCCAGAATGCGCTCCGTGGATGAGATGGCCACATCCCACATCCTGTCCTCGATCGATCCCATCATGACCGGCGGCTCAAACGGAACCGGTTCCGGCGGCGGTTCTTCCTCCGGAGGATTGCTACGCACCGTTAGCGGTGGTGGCGGAGGTGGAAGTGGTCGCGATCGGAACCTGTCGATTTCCCTTGACGATCGGGATTTGTGGCTGCGCTTCCAGAACCTGACCAACGAGATGATTGTGACGAAAAATGGCCGGTAGGTTCGTCGCTTGTGCGCTCGCAAGTCACTTTCGATTAGATCAGCTTCCTTTGTCATTGCTGTGGAGTCCGGACTTAGTTGCGGACTAATATTGACTTACATCGGAGTTAAGTCACCGTCTGGTGATTCCCAGCTCACGACTTTTTTTTTAATTTTGCAAACTTTCTCAGGAATTGAGGTTTTTTTCAACTCACTCTCTCTGGTTTCAGGCGCATGTTCCCGGTGGTCAAAGTGACCGCGTCCGGATTGGATCCCACCGCAATGTATAACGTGATGCTGGAGTTTTGCCAGGTGGATTCGCACCGCTGGAAGTACGTCAACGGCGAGTGGGTAGGTGTCCTGAACCTTAGCACATCAAATCTAGAACCCTTAGAGCATCAAGTCTGAAAAAACAACAAAACTTCGTTTTTTAAATTTTGTTGAAATTTGGAACATAAGAAGCTACTTTTGCCTCTCTGAACAAAGTAAAATATAATTTTAAATGAAAAATTTGTGCACAAATGTTCCACAATTGTGCAAACACCTAGCATTCCATGCACCGATGCACGTTTTAAGCGGAGGTTTCGCTGCTACCTTGGCGGCGGCTCGGGGCCTCTCAAGATCTTGTTTATTCCGTAGCGAGGCAAACTATTTGCATTCCGCTAATTAATGCATGACGAGGGTTGCTGGAAAAAACAATAATTCCGTGGCGGGCGATGGAGGCGCTAATTGGAACAGGCGAAAACAGGAGCCCGCCGAAGGGCTCACGCTGCCGGCGTAATGTAAAAGATGAAGTTGGTGTCTAGTGATGATGGAATGGCCAAGATCGGTTTTACGAACCGTTTCGGGAGGATATTTCCGACCGTGGCCGGATTGGGCTGTGTCTAGCGGAATCAATGCTAATTTTAAGGTGGCTAATGACTGGGTTGGAATGCTGAGAATCATGAATTAATTCTACGAAAGATCGGGACGCTTGGTTTTTAAGAATGATTCCATAGTGCTGGCCGAATATGAAATAAAAAAATATATTTTTTAGATTTCATTTGTATTTTGAAATTGGCTAACACTTTGTACTATCCTTTCTTCTACTTTCTAAGCTTCTTTGCGCATGTTTTTGTCTTCGACAAAGTTGTAGTTATTGGTTAGGACCATTCGTATAAAAATAGTTACACTTTAAAAAAAGCCATTTTCAATAGACTTTTTATTATCAACAATTGAATTCCCAAGATCCGTATTTTTAGATTTTAGAAATATTTTGATATGTTTTAGGGGTCCAAAAAAGTAATCTTTGAGCTACAGAGAAGCATGGGCAGGTTTTTTGTTTTGAAGTAGCAGCGATTTTTTGAAAAATAGATTATTTGCAGTTATTTTTTTTTTACAGCCGAAGAGTGCTTTATTTTTTTTTTTAGTTTTGGATAAAGTGCGAAGTTTGCGAAAATATGTTCAGTTTTGAGAAAAAATCATCAAATTATCGGTTTTTAAAAAGCGCACCCATTTCTGAAAAAAAAGATATTTTTCTCAAAAAAACTGAAAAAACATTCAATAAATTCATCTGAGAAAAATAGAAGAATGGTTTATTCGTTGTGAGATACAGCCACTGAAATATACAGAATCAATAAAATTTAAGTTTTTTTTAATTGTCACCAAAACAGAACTCAATATTCAAATAATGGCACACGGCGTGTTTTCTAGAACAAACTTATCAGGAAAAAATAGTCATCGCTACTTTCAAATGTGTCTCATAGGAAATTTTCTCAGCTTTCCAATGCTTCTAAAAGCGAAATGTTTCATCGGGAAATTTCTGAGATATCTCTATTTTAAGTTTTTTGGTTTTAAATTCCTTTATTATTTATTTGAAATTCTATACTACCAGTTCAGAAAACTTATCAAATGATGTGTTTCATGTGTCATTTACTCATCAAAATGTGCAAAATAAGACAAGAAACAACTTTGTAGAAGGTTGTAAACCGCTAAACATTTTGAAAATTATGTTTTAACCGAATTTTTGAATATGTGGGATTTATTCAGAAATTAAAATCATAAAACAGTGTTAAAATATATTTTTTACAAGAATCATTAGATAATTACATATTTTTTGTGTACAAATATCACGTGTCTGCATGTTCAACCGAAACTTTGGCAGGTTTGTGATTGTTAATGGTATTATTGAATTTTAATGAATAAATTTGATATTTTCTTAAGCAAACATTAACCAGGAACATAAATACAAATATGATTTAAAATCGAAAATGTACTACATATTACTGTTGCATGCTTCAAAAGTCATATTTTCATGAGTATAAAATAAAGATAAAATTTTATAAAATGTTTTCTGTTGAACATGCACTTAAAAGTAGCAATAATACTCGAGTCTTCCAATTCAGAATGCTGAAAACACCGTCACAAACTTTTTTTTAAAATATTATTTTAACAAAAAAAAATCAACAGAAACTTTCTTTCGAAACTATTTAAACAAAAATCACGAAATATTTCTTTTTTAAAGATGAGATTGAAGATGACAGTCTTATAAACTTCTAAAATATTGGTAAATCTTTGATTATTAATACAAAAAAACTAAAACAATCATTTCATACTAATGAAAAGTATTTCTCCTAAAGCTTGCAACGGTAGTTTGCAGTTTAATTTCGAGTATTAAACATGTTTTGTATCTATGCAACTGGTTAATGTTTGATTAAGGAAACATGATATTTATCCATAAAAATCTTGTAATATCCTATCAATCTCAAACCTGTAAAAAAATCGGTTGTAGCAGCTAATTCCAAGCTGTATCAGAGCAGACCGGTGTTATTTGTACACAGCAATTATGTAATAATCTATTTGTTCTTGTGAAAATAATATTTTATGCAGTTTAATGATTTTAATTTCTGAATAAATCCCACATATTCAAAAATTCGGTTAAAACTTCATTTTCGAAATGTTTAGCGGTTTGCAACCTTCTACAAAGTTGTTTCTTGTCTTATTTTGCACATTTTGATGAGTAAATGACACATGAAACACATCATTTGACAAGTTTCCTGAACTGTTATTTAAAAGTTTCCAATAAATGATTAAGGATTTTAAAACAAATAACTTAAAATAGAGATATCTCAGAAATTTCCCGATGAAACATTTCGCTCTTAGAAGCATTGGAAAGCTGAGAAAATTTCCTATAAGACACATTTGAAAGTAGCGATGACTATTTTTTCTCCTTAAGGTTGCCCAGAAAACACGCCGTGCGGCATTCCGGAAACATATGACTCGATTTGCAATTTGCAATCTATAAAAATCCAAAGCAATGTTAAAAAAATTATCAAACAATACATTTTCTGATTTATTTTTAAAATTTAAGCACAAGACTAACTTCTCAAAAGGTCGTAATATTGAAACTTTGGCCCTTTTGAATTGTCAGTCCTAGTTTTAAAAATTCCAAAATAATTTTAATATTTTTTTCAAGGAGATCACATAATTTTAAGAATGATTCAATTATTTACATTAAAAATCGTACCATCAGGTTCACAAATATCGGCATTAAAAATAAATGCAATTTATGTGCCTTTTAGAAATCTATTTTTTTGTTTTTTTTTAAATATATATATTTGAGTGACTATATCTCAACGTAAAAAAATAAATCATCAATTAAATTTCTGGTTTATTCAACAAAATAATTTGCAAATTTTAAGCACAAGACTAACTTTTCAAAGGGTCGTAATATTGAATCTTTGGCCCCTTGGAATTGTCAGTCCTTTATTTAAAATTTCCAAAATATTTTTAATATTTTTTTCTAAGAGATCACAACATTTTACGAATGATTCTTTTATTGACATTGAGAATCGTAACATTAGGTTCATTTCAGTACATTTTTAAGCTGTTTTGAAGAAAACAGAACTCTAATCGAAATTCTTTGTGTGGAGAAAAAATCTCATTTAGGAAAATCATAAATGCTTTATACAGTAACATCATGGACACCGGCCCATTCTGAAATTAAAAAATCCTTGGGTTTGTGGATGGTATCAATAGAGTTATCGAATTGAATGAAATTCTAAAATATTAAAAAATCATAAATAAAAAAATAAAAACCATAGAGCAAAAATATTTAAACAATAAAATAAAATTGAATGATTAAACATAAGATACCATATTGCAAAATAAAAAAAAGTTTTGAAAACTTAAAAATAAAAATACATTTTTAATTCAAAACATTGAGCATTATTAAATCCAAAAATTTAATAATTCTTTTTAACTAATAAATGTTCCTGTTTTTTTTATAAAAAAATAAAATAAAATATTTGAAATAAAAATAAGTTTCAGTACATATTAAAAATAACAGTAACAAATAATCTCGTACTTTGTTAGAAATTTAAAATGATTTTGTTTTGAAACTTGACCAATAGCTTAAATTTTCGGTAAAAAGTTAAAATGTATTCATAAATTTGTTTTTTTATTATTAATGAGGCCCATGCAAACATTTTTTTTTTAATTTTTGTCCCTTTTTTTTGTCCCTAAAAATAAAATTATTAAACATTGAAATAACATGCCATAGTCTCAACATTTGAATGCAAAAAGTGTTTTAAAATACATTTTACACTAATTCAGTTGTTTTGCAATCATTAGTTTTCAAAAAATGTAAGGTTTGACAAAAACAACATTTTAGCAAAAAAAATATTTGCGATGCTAAATATCGATTTTTTTTTAAATTCAAAAGATTTTTAAATAAACAAAAACATGCTTAAAAATGATTCTAAATGCACGGGAATGCATTTTGAATTGATTTAAGCTGATTACCTCAATTTCCATTAAACTTTTAAAGTTTTTTGAAAAAATATTTTTTATCCCCTGATTTTGAACTTTGAATAAAATGTATACTAGCCTAGAAATATCTAAATATGAAATGTCTTCTCCAGGTCGCCGGCGGCAAAGCTGAGGCTCCCCCGCCCAACCCGATCTACTACCACCCGGAGTCGCCCAACTTTGGCCAGCACTGGATGAAGGAACCGATCTCGTTCGCCAAGGTGAAGCTCACCAACAAAACCAACGGCAACGGGCAGATCATGCTGAACTCGCTGCACAAGTACGAGCCCCGAGTACATTTGGTCCATCTGGTTTCCGACCAGCGGGATCAGCAGAAGGTGTACTCTTTTCCGTTTCCGGAAACTCAGTTCATCGCCGTGACGGCTTATCAAAATGAGGAGGTCACTTCGCTGAAGATCAAGTACAATCCGTTTGCGAAGGCCTTTTTGGACGCGAAGGAACGGCCGGACTCGGTGTACGCGAGGGAGAACTCGACTTACGGCTGGTTGAACTTCCACCCGTCGTACGCAACGGCACAATCACCGCTGCCAACGGCGGAACGGTTCCAGCATACGACGTTACGAACGAACCGGGTGACCCCGTACAGCACCCAGCGATCGCGCAGTACCAGTGGTAGCACTTCACCCCAACCTGCCACGGGTTACCTTCCGCTGGAAACGGTCCCATCGCCGGTGTTTTCATCGTACTCCACAGCCTGGCAAACTCCGTCCTCGGTGGCCTCCGCCGGAGGAACCTACTGGACCAGCCAGACCACGAACCCCGGCAGTCCCAACTCGATCGCCCCGAACATCTCGCCGACACACTCGAACGGATCCCCGGGCTATGTAACATCCTCGCCGACGTACCACCTCGGTTCGCACAGCAGCGCCAGTCAGTACACTCCGGCGGTGTCCTCGGCGACGGCATCCGTTTCCCAGATCGATGTGTACCAGCCGAGCGTTTCGCCGCAGCAGATTTACGCACCGGCAGGGCATCAGGTAATGGATGATCTCTTCTCATTTGAATTGAACTTGTTTAATAATCAGAAATCAATATTTTCTTGCAGATTTACCACCCAACTCCAACGGTTTCGCCAAACCATCAACTCTACGGCAACGTCCTGAACGCTCCGACGATCACCAACCTTGGCTACTCGGCCTCGTGGCACAGTGCCGGGGACTACAGTGTCTACCAGGGCGCGTATCACTATCCAACCGCGGAGTACATCCCGATGATCGGGGACATCAGGTACTAAATCGATACTAGATATCGCCCAAGTCACAATACTAACCGACTGCATCTCGCCCAACCAGCACCTACAACCACCCGGCGGAAATCACCGAGCTGACCCCGGTCCCAACCTCCCACCATCGTCACGAACCGAGTTCGTCCTCTTCGCCGGTCCCAATCCAGTACCACCAGCAATCTCCGGTGGAGCACACCCTGCTGACCTCCCACCACCATCACCCTCAGCACGCCCACCCCCACCACCACCATCACCAACACCACCAACACCAGTGTCCGGAGAATCACTCGTCGCCGGAACCGAACCACGTGGCTGCTGGCAGCAGTGGGAACGTTTCGGAAGCGGCGGTCGCTGGATCGCCGGCAGGAGCGGGAGCTGGCGGGATGGCCGGCCAGAGTCCCGTGCGGAGTGCGTCAACGGGGGCGTGGACGCCGCTGACGCCGCCGCAAACGACGCACATTTAGGTTGGTGAATTCGTTGGAGTTTAACGTTATAGTAGAATAGATATAAGATTTAGTGAATTGTATTCAAATGGTCCATAAAAAGCTTAACTTAAATTAAATAGTTTCCAGAATAGCTTAAGAAATAACAAATGCATAAAGAAACAGTGTTTTGCTTTAGAAAATGTTCAAGTTACGAACCATAAAGATTTGACTGTTTCAAACATAACTTAACTACTTTCTTAATATCATATTTCAAGTTAACTTTTAAGTAGATATTATTGTAAATATTCGATTAGGTCATATAAATAAATTGGTACTGTTCAAAATTGATTGCGTTTTTTTTTTCTTTTTTTCCCATTTTGATAACCTAGACATTTGATTTGATTACTAAAACTAACTTAATCCACCTATGTGGTTGATGCATTCCTCACTTTTTACCAACAATGTAAGTGGTAATATGAGTGGTTTGGACACGTATTTCAGCTATTTCTATTTAATCCAGAAAAATAAGAACACAGATATAACTTAAGTGGTTATAACTCAAGACAGGGTTGCCAGATCTTCAATGTTGTGAGCTCGTTGGAATGGTTTTTTAATTATCTATCCAACGATGGGTCGCATGGATCCGGACATAGTTTACATACATTTGAGTGAGATCCGGCTTCAAAAAAGTACAGAAATATCACTTAAGTGGTCATAACTCAAGACAAGGTTGCCAAATCATCAATGTTGTGAGCTCGTTGGAAAGGTTTTTTAATTATCGAACCAAAAATGGGTAGCATGATGGATCCGAACATCGTTTACATACATTTGAGTGAGATCCGGCTTCAAAAAAGTACATAAATATTACTTAAGTGGTCATAACTCAAGACAGGGTTGCCAGATCTTCAATGTTGTGAGCTCGTTGGAAAGTTTTTTTAATTATCTAACCAACGATGGGTCGCATGATGGATCCGGACATCGTTTACATACATTTAAGTGAGATCCGGCATTAAAAAAGTACATAAATATCACTTAAGTGGTCATAACTCAAGACAGGGTTGCCAGATCTTCAATGTTTTGGACTCATTGGAAAGGCCTTTCAATTACCTAACCAACGATGGGTCGCATGATGGATCCGGACATCGTTTACATACATTTGAGTGAGATCCGGCTTCAAAAAAGTACATAAATATCACTTAAGTGGTCATAACTCAAGACAGGGTTGCCAGATCTTTAATGATGTGGACTCGTTGGAAAGGTCTCTTGATTATCTAACCAACGATGGGTCGCATGATGGATCCGGACATCGTTTACATACATTTGAGTGAGATCCGGCTTCAAAAAAGTACATAAATATCACTTAAGTGGTCATAACTCAAGACAGGGTTGCCAGATCTTCAATGTTGTGGACTCGTTGGAAAGGTCTCTCAATTACCTAACCAACGATGGGTCGCATGATGGATCCGGACATCGTTTACATACATTTGAGTGAGATCCGGCTTCAAAAAAGTACATAAATATCACTTAAGTGGTCATAACTCAAGACAAGGTTGCCAGATCTTCAATGTTTTGGACTCATTGGAAAGGCCTTTCAATTACCTAACCAACGATGGGTCGCATGATGGATCCGGACATCGTTTACATACATTTGAGTGAGATCCGGCTTCAAAAAAGTACATAAATATCACTTAAGTGGTCATAACTCAAGACAGGGTTGCCAGATCTTCAATGTTTTGGACTCATTGGAAAGGCCTTTCAATTACCTAACCAACGATGGGTCGCATGATGGATCCGGACATCGTTTACATGCATATAATTGAGATCCGGGTATTTGTGAAAACACATTTTTATACATAACTTTTGAACTACTTATCGAAACTTCAAACATTTCAATAGCGATGTATGGGACCCTAAACCAAGTCGAATGCAACTGGTTCGATCAAAATCGGTTCAGCCAGTGCTGAGAAAACTCAGTGAGAATTTTGGTCACATACATACATACACACACATACACACACACATACACACACACATACACACACACATACACACACACAGACATTTGTTCAGTTTTCGATTCTGAGTCGATATGTATACATGAAGGTGGGTCTAGGAGCTTTTAATAGAAAGTTCATTTTTAGAGCAGGATTATAGCCTTACCTCAGTGAGGAAGGCAAAACCAAATCCAAAACCAAAACCTCAACCAACAACCAACAACCAACAACCAACAACCAACAACCAACAACCAACAACCAACAACCAACAACCAACAACCAACAACCAACAACCAACAACCAACAACCAACAACCAACAACCAACAACCAACAACCAACAACCAACAACCAACAACCAACAACCAACAACCAACAACCAACAACCAATAACCAACAACCAACAACCAACAACCAACAACCAACAACCAACAACCAACAACCAACAACCAACAACCAACAACCAACAACCAACAACCAACAACCAACAACCAACAACCAACAACCAACAACCAACAACCAACAACCAACAACCAACAACCAACAACCAACAACCAACAACCAACAACCAACAACCAACAACCAACAACCAACAACCAACAACCAACAACCAACAACCAACAACCAACAACCAACAACCAACAACCAACAACCAACAACCAACAACCAACAACCAACAACCAACAACCAACAACCAACAACCAACAACCAACAACCAACAACCAACAACCAACAACCAACAACCAACAACCAACAACCAACAACCAACAACCAACAACCAACAACCAACAACCAACAACCAACAACCAACAACCAACAACCAACAACCAACAACCAACAACCAACAACCAACAACCAACAACCAACAACCAACAACCAACAACCAACAACCAAATCGACTAAAAATGTTTTTAATAATGTTATGTTATGAACATGACCATTATTACTAAACAATTATTACAAGAAAAATCTTGAGAAAAATAGTTATGTCGGATGTCAAATTTTTAAAATTATGGTTCATTAAACTCATCAAACTGCTGTACACAAATAAATGGCTTGAAACTTTCTGGTTTGTGTCTTGACTTATCTGAATCTAGTACTCTTAAAGTAGCTTCAAAAGCTCCACACATGCGCACAATATGGTCAATACAACGCACGTGTCTGACTCACACAAACCCAACAAGAATCTCTCATTTACTACAGGTAAAGAGAGCGAGAGAATAGCCTGGCAACACTGCCCGAACGCACAGTCAGCGTACCCAGCCAACTACGCTCTCTTCCCAATCGTTTCTGTCAGTTACATTTGAGCCGTTGTACGCGTAGCAAGCAAAAACTGCACACTCTCTTGAAAAAGCAGCCTGATACACGCCCGTTCTCTCCGAGTGTGGAGTGGGGATGAAAAAAGAAAGAAAGGAAAATATTGTGTGTTTTTTTTTTCGAGTAAAAGTATAGAGTGACTGCGTACGGCGTCGTGTAGTGGTAACTTTCGGACAGTGATAACTTTTTCACGTGTTGGTGCGGTAGAACTAAAATAAAGGTCACGTTTGAGGCCCGTTTTGTTTTGGGGTCGATTTGTAGAGTGCTAATTCTGCCTGAACTTCCGCATTTCGAGGTAGGTACACCTTAAAGTTGGGGTATTTCTGTCAAATGATGAAGGAGATACAACGGTAAACAGTAGGCTATGCAATAGTAAGGAATTCTTGTTAGATACAGGATGGTAATGTAAGCGCAGTAGGTCAGTGGTGGCAGGCGACGATGTCTGGCGTTGCCATGACGACATACTCGGTTCAGACCTTTAAACTGCATTCATCAGAGTAGGGTTTACCTAACGGAAAACGGGGTTATCGAGCTCGGGGTGGCAAGTGAGTAATGTTTCCGATGCATCACAATTGGAAAGGGTTGCCAGAGAAAAAGTGTAGCAACTTTGCAATTTTAACTAGTTTTCAGCATTTTAAAGTTTGTTTTTAAATAAAAAAGGCAAAATACTTACCTTTTACAATCGATAGCAGACATCTGGCAACACTGCCATCAGATTTATTTAGAAGCAACACTGGCTTTATAGCGGCACGATAAAGTGTACACAATGCGTGTGTGCGAGGTGCGAACGATGATAACCAAAACCGTTGAGAAGAGGGTGTGGAGAGGGAAGGAAGAGAGAGGAAATCAGCAGATGTTGTGTTTTCGTCTGTGCCTCATTCGCATCGCTCGCGGAACGTTTTAAAAGGTTTTACTTGTATTTTTGTGCAGATTTCCTTGCCTTACGACTTTGCTGTTAATAATTATTTATTGACGACCAACTTATTGCTACATTCCTCAAAATCAGCAACTAGAACGACTAAAACAAAACCTTCAAGCGGAAATTAGCCGATCCTAATCAGTTTTAGCGGTGTGCACATGTGTTTGCAAATAATTTATTTTTCGAAAGTGTACGAAAACAACAAGTGCCGTTTTGTTTCAGTGTTGGTGTCAAGCTCGCACATTGCTTGATAGCTTCGCACACACTCGTAAAAGTTCGCATGTGATATGCATGTCGTGTCAACAATCTAGAGCACATCGCGAGAGCTAGGCAAGGTTTTTAGAAGCAGAGAAACGGCACAAACAAAATAAAAAAATCTGACCAGAGCGATTTGATGGTCACTATCACTGTCAGTTTTCATGGTGGTGTTTGCGTGTTAATTGTTTTGGCAAATTATTAATTATATATATATATATATTTTTTATTATTTGTAAGCTATAAATTGCAAAGACTTTACCAACTTTCAAAACCAACAAAGCAATGTCCTTCAATAACTATTCCACTATAGTGATAAAGAAATAAAGGCCTCTCCATTGACAAACGTTTCGATTATCGGCAAGCCAACTCACGCTTGGTTGCTGTTATTGTCTTTTAATTCATAAGGGTTTCACGCTAGCGGGCGATTTTTCTGTGTTGTGGTTGACTGGCGATCAAACTCACACCGCTGTCTATCAACTCTGTTCGGCGAGGAAGATGACTAAATCGACAAGATTGTTTTCCAGCAGCAGTTTACTGTAGCAGTATGGTGCGCAGCTTGATTCGGTTTGTGGATAGGGGATGCTGGGGAGTAAAAACAAAGTTTGACGTATTTTCAAACCCAGAGTATATTTTTTAAAGGGTCCTGTTAACCATTGTGTTTCATATGTTTATACCACTTTTTAAAAACAAAAGTTTTATGAAACATAGGGAAAAAGTGAAAAAAATCAATTTTATGCCCTTTGGAAACGTTAGTCTTTATTTCAAAATATTTAAAATATTTTTTTCGAAGGGATCCAAAAATTTCTCAAATGTTTCATTTTTGAACATTGAAAATACAGTGTACTCTCTCGTTGTAGATATTGAAGGGACTATCGAGAGCGGGAGGTATAAAATTATAGAACGGAAAATCAATGCATGCTACTTGAAGGGACTGAAAAATAAAGGGACAGCGGGAGCAATATTGAAATCGAGATCATTAGTTTCTGAAATATTGGTACTAGAAAATAAAAAGCTGTTGGGATGAGACTTAAAAAACTAAAATTTTCTTGTTCCATTTTCTTTTATTTGCTGTATATCAGCAACCAGAGGTCCAATTTCAATGTCTCTTATTGGAAACTTCCAAAAAACTTGAAAAATAAAAAACTTGATTTTTTAGTTAAAATAAAACATTGAGAGGCTATATCTTAAAACGGCGCACCCTATCAAATAATCTGTATGGTACCAGCCTATTGCAAATTTGATTTTACATTAAAAACTAATTTTTTTTTTCTCAAAAATCAGAACGCGGTAGTAAAATCTTTGTCCATACTTTTCTATAGTTCAAAAGTTGCGGTTTTTGTCAAAAAAAAAAATCAAAATAATTCATTTTTTTTTGTGTGACAAAGGTGTATAAAAAGTCGGCATTTTTTTCCATGTATCATTTTTTTCTGAATAGTCCTAATCAAAACCAACAAATTTGCCGAAGACAAAAAAACGATCAGAAAATTCCATTAAAATTACAGATTTTTGAATATTTACATACCATTTTTGTATGGATAGCTTCAAAAATTGTATGGAGTCAATTACACAAAATAGCTAATTTGGTCATAGGTATAAGGCCCCCAAAAGTTTGAGCTAAATAATAATAAATTGTTGTAAATAGTTATACAAATTTCAGTCATACAAATTTCAATCATACAAATTTTAGCAATTTTGTATGACCCAATCGCACCCCCAGCCCAGACCCAATGTCACCCCTGATTACGGTAGTCACATTTTTTTTTAAATCTAGCCGATTGACAAAACTCAAAAAAATGTACCAGTATTATGCATTTTTATTTTTTTTTGGTATGAAATTATTTATGGTTTTGTGAAATTGGCAAGAATTATCTATATATTTAATTCCTGGAATTTTAGAAAAATTCTCGAAAAATGATTCAGTAAAACGGGGTGACATTGAAAGGCTTGATTTTTTTTTCAAAATGAAAAAAAAAGAATTTAACGCGAATGGAATGGAACGGAATCATACTGAGTTTGGTAGTGTTCAAAATACCTCAAAAAGTAGTTTTCAACAAAAAAATATTTTGCGGGCCACAATTTCAATATTTCAATTTAAAAAACTGGAAAAAAGCATTTTACACCAGTACAGTTGAAGATTTGACGTAAAAAAATGTTTTTGCTAAAAAAAGCTTTTTGCGGTTTTGTACATTGAAAATTCACTAAAATTCAAATGATTTTGAGAAATAATCAAAACATGCTTAAAATGATTGTTAACGCTGAGGAATGCATTCTTAATTAATTTCTGTTGAGTGCACTTAATTTTCCAATAAAAAATTTAATTGAAATTTTTGAATAAAATTTTTCGCTCCCTTGATTTTTCGAGTCGATTGTGAAGGGATGGGGAGGAAGGGAGGGGATCTTTAAATAAAATTTGTACCATCTTTGAAATAAATAAAATTAGATGCAATATTCATTAAATTTGTTCAAGAATGTTTTTTTTAAGAATTGTAAACTTTTAACAAATTTTAATTTTTTTATTTATCGTATCGTAACATTTAAAATTCTCGAGTTTTTTTTGAAAAGATCCTATAATTGTGTTTCATATGTTTAAAGGACCTAATAAAAAAAAACTCTAGAATTAAAGCAAATTAATTAAAAATTTGAAAATATTATGCTACTTCGCTTGGAGATGATGATTTTAGAGGGTGCGGGACATTTCGCCGAATGGACATTTCGCCAAATTAAAAAAACGGTTTGAGAATACTTCTGTGAGTTTTTGCATTCTTTCAAACATGAATCGTTCTTTGTTATAGCTTTTGGTAATTTTGGTGTTTTTATATTTTTGTTTACCGTCATCTGGGGCGAATCGGGACTACAGTCTGAATAGGGACAGCAGTGTTTACATTTTGTTGGTCTGAGTCTGTTCTATCTGAAACCAACCAGAAAAATCAAAACATTGTGCTCTAACATGGTTAAAACTGATGTCCCAATTCGCCCCATGTGTCCCAATTCGCCCCAGTTGACGGTACCTTTAATTTTAATCTTTTTTTTTTAATTCGGTGAAATGTCCATTCGGCGAAACGTACCAGATCCATTTGGAAACGGATTTGGAAGACGGGAAGTGTTGATACTCAAATTTTAAAAGAGGACTTTAAATTGAAATTGCAATTAAAACTGTTAAATTCTATGCAACTATTTTTTGTGATGAAAAATAAGAAATTGTAACCGAAGCATAAGAAACCGCAACCCTTCCCCAATCAACCCTATCCCTAGACCCGATGACAACAGCTGAAACCGCCTCCGTCTCCGCAGTCGTCGGTCAGCAGCTAATCACACTGTGAGTCGAAGCCGTCATCAATCTCGCCGCGCCGACATCGGCTCATCCAACGAAACTCACTCAACTCGACTGTGTGAGAGAGAAACAGACAACTCCGCACAACGTCACATCGTGAATCAGTATAAAACGAGCCCGTCTGGCCAGCGCGCACTTTCAGTTCAGTTCCAGCTGGTCAAGCGGTCGGACCACCTCTTCCTTTCCATTTCTGTACGCTCGAAACGATCGCTACTCCGGCTTCGGTTTCGCGCACAATCTCGGTCCGTGAGGGGATTTTTTTGTTGTAAATTTCGATTCCAAAGAGGAAGAACGCACTTTCTTTGTTCAGCTGATCGAGGCGGTTCAGTGAAGTTTAGAAAAAGGGAGAGATTTTACGAAAAAAACAGAATAAAGTGTTTGTTCCAGCTTCAGCCAATAAGAAGGTGAAAAGTGCTGAGAGAACTTAATATTTTGGGACGCCGAAGTTCTAGGTTTGTGTAAACAGTTTGTTGAAAAATACTTGGGTTGTGTTTATGGTGCGGTGCCGACGATGGGCGCTTTCAAGTGTTGAGAATAATAAAGCGATTCATTTGCTGGAGCTTGTGTTTATGTCAGCAAGATGCAAACAGAATTTGGAATAGTGCTTGAGTTTAATTTTAAAGCAAAACAGTTATACAAAACAACTGTCATAGTTATGCTACCTCAGCAAATGGGAGTAAACGCAATTTTTTTCGGAAATTTATTTTGAAATTTTGAAACTTTGCGGGTATTTTTCCTATGACTAAAATGAGCAATTTACATCATCAGTTTGTCCATGCAAGTCTTCATACAATTTTTGAATCATTAATGCGGCCAGGCCTACTGCGTTGTATTAACCGCAGAGAGAATTCTGTGAACGGATCACATTTCACAGAATCTACAAGGGAGGAAGGATGCGTGGACATACCACACTAATCGCTCCTGATTGATAACAAATTTCAATTTACATCCTAAAAATGATTTATTTTTTGATTTATCAAAATTTTAAATAAAGGAATTTTGAATGTTTTTTTTGCCATATATATATATATATATATATAAATATATATATATATATATATATATATATATATATATATATATATATATATAATATATATATATATATATATATATATATATATATATATATATATATGGTGAACGATGATTATCTACTACTTTTAACAAAAATATACATAACACATTGTTTTTATAAAATAAAATAAATAAAAGGTGAATGCTGAAGTAACTTATTTCATTTGTTTTTTTGTAAATGAACCAATTATAGAAGCCAAGATATATTTTACGAAATCATATTTTTAAATATGTTTAAAGAGGCAAATTCAACCAAAAATTTAAACAAAATTATCTCATGAGAAACATCATTCCACAGTTCTACAGCGATCGGTGGTAGATTAGCCTACCAATTAAACCCTCATAAAACTAATCTTTACGACCAACAAATGCATCTTAACGTACCTTTTTCTCTCTTTCTTACTTTTTTCTTCCAGGAAAATCATGTAAACAGTTTGGACCTCTTCCATCGTGCGTCAAGTGATTTAACTCGTTGAGAAGAAAAACAAAAAGCAGAAGTTATTTACAGAAAAACAACTATTAAACTCGTCAAGCTACCGCAACAGACGGCCGTTCTATCGTGTGTGTGTGTGCTTTTTTTGTGTTTGTTTTAAGTGAAGTTTTATTTATCAAACAACGAAATAAAGAGGAAAAAAATCGATTTCGTAGAAGTGCCAAAGTTTGAAAGGTTTTAATCAAGAAAAAAAGTGTGGATTAAATGGCGACCAAGATGAACCTGTCCTTTGCCGGGTGCGGCTTCCTGGGAATCTACCACGTCGGGGTGGCCGTTTGCTTCAAGAAGTATGCCCCACACTTGCTGCTGCACCGGATTAGTGGTGCTTCGGCCGGGGCCCTGGCCGCTTGCTGTTTGCTGTGCGATATGCCGTTGGGTAAGTTTTTAAGGTCTTTTTTTATAATTTCATGAATTTATTGTAAACATTTACATTTTGATGGTTTCTCATTCAAAATTTCATGCTGAATTTGTTGTAAACTCAGAACAAAGAAACTGTGTACGTGACTGGACAACTTATTCAAGACTTTTTTTTTTCCTCAAAAATCCGTTCTGGTTCACCTCCTGTTCTATGTTTCGGTTCTCTTTTGGACAAGGTAGCCGAAATAGTTACCTGCTACCGAGAGTTCGTTCTGTAATTACACCCCCAGGCCACCTGAGTTCCCTTTTGCTTTTGTGGTCGGCACAGTTTTGGGTAACGAGGAAATGATGCCATTAGGGGCTAGAAGGTGAAAAGAGAGGCTCGTCTGATTACATTTTCACTGTTACAGTGCGGTGGAAAAAAGTTTAGACACTTTTGGTTGACTTTTGAATTGAAATGCTGCGCATTTGAATTAGAGGTCAACGTTTACGCAAATTGATTATCAAAAACTTCGTCCCATTTTCCGGCGAATCAACTCAGTGATATTGAGTTACGTATTTTGTCCGGAGGGTCAACGGGCGGGAACATGAAATAATCTCTTCTCACAACTTACTCTTTATAGGAGTAAGGAGCAGATAACCTTGGGTCGTTCCATTCACGTTTTATGATGGGGAGGCCTCCTTGCAATTATTCCGGACGCCGTTTTTTTGCGACTCGATTTTTTACACTTATGCTGCTGGTATTGTCTGGTGATTACTGGAAAGAAAGAGGATGTTTATGTTTTTGTTTATTCATTTACTATTGCGTAACGAATGGCGGGATATGTTTTTTTTAGGTAAATTTAGGGAAACAAGAAAAGTGCTCGTAAATATTGAACTCTCTCGATCCAAAAATTTACTGAACATTTAAAATCAGTCTTTTTTATTCAAAAACATTAAATAGTAAAGGGTGATTCACATGAATTTAAAGCATATTTGCAGCACCCGGATTGGACAAATTTCATATTTTTCCCGAAGCCATATTTATCCGAATTTACAACAAACACCATTTGAAAATTTATTTAATATCATTTAGGTACTCACAATTTGTGGCAAACTTAAGAGATCTTCAAAATCTATCTCTTATTCAAAAGGTGATTTGAGTACATTAGCTAAACAATATCGAATGTTATTATTTTGAACCCAGAAGCACAGAAAAAAATTAAAATGGTCAAAAATAAAAAGCAAAAAAAAAATTAATCCACTGTGGGCACTAAGACGAAGGCACTAAATCAGAGGAACAAAGAAATATGTTCAAATTGTCAAAAAACATCAGGAAACCTTATTTTGAGTCTGATTGCGATGTGCGATCAAATCAAATCAGAAGAGAATGGAACTATGTTAAAATGGTTAAAAATTACAAGAAAATATTGTTTTAAATCCAATTAGTGCACTTATGTGATGGCACTGCAGTAAAAAAAACTTACTTACCCTATTTAATATGAAAATAAGTGAAAACAAGTTAAAATTATTGGAAAAAAATATTTTTTGCAATTCCGTCGTGAAACTGCTTACTTTTCCTGTCATTCTCTTGCAAAAAAGGGCTTACTTTTCTCTACCTAGAACTGCTATCGAAAAGTAACATCTTACAATATTTTTATGTTATGAACGGTGAATTCACTTAGCACTTGGATGTTCAACATCAAATTCCATTCAAAAAGCGTTTTTTCGGAATTACAAAAAACTTGTTTTTTCAGCACTCGTCGTATTATTAAGAAATTTTCATTTGAGGGCGATACTTAAACTCAATCAATGGCACTAAATTATAGCAGTTTGAAATTTAATTTAAAAAACTGAAAATTAAAAGAAAAAACATTTTCGGTAAAATGCCTGTACTCAATTGATGGTAGTAAATAATTGATATAATTTGCTTAAACATTGGTTAATTGTGTGTTCAAATGATTTTCCCTTTTTATACTAATATTGGTATTGCAGTCTGTTGTTTTCTTTGATATAAATTTGTAAAGAGATTTATATCGTAAACTTAATCGTGGACACTACATCTGAAAAATAGGTTACTAAACAGCACTTAATTGGCACTAAATTTTGACAGGTTTTTCAAAACAGTGACATGTGTGATCTGGCTTGCTTTTGAAACTTTTGTATGGCAATTATCGAAATATAAAGGCACTTAATCAGAAATAAAGAGTTCTAATTAGCACGAAAACCGCTCTAAATTATGACCTATTGGTTTGTCTGTATTTAAAACCTTGATATGGTGATTTGTATGAAAAATATATGGTCACTGCATCTGCAATATAGGGCACTAAATAGCACTAAATTAGCATTTAATTTTGACCTAATGGTTTGTTTTTGTTCTAAAAATTTTGTTTGGCGGTTTGTGTGGAAAATTATAAAATCTGAAATAAAGGGCACTAAATATCACTAAATTTCAAATAATAGGTTTTCCAAAATGTCGACATGTGTTATCTGGTTTGTTTTTAAAATTTTTGTATGAGGATTAGTAAAGAAATTTTTATGGGCAGTAAATCTTAATATCAGGCATAAAATAGCACAAAATCAGAACAAAATCAGCACTGTATGTTGACCCATTGGTTTGGTTTTGGTCTTTATAAATTTTGTTGGGTGATTTGTATGGAAATTATGTGGGCACTAAATCTTACATATAGGGCACCAAATAGCTGCTAATGAGCACTAAACTTTAATCTACTCTTTTTTAAATGATGACTTGTTTAATCTGGTTTGTATAGATGAATGAAATCGACATAAAATTTAAAAATAAGCAATAAATTGCTCTTTTTTATAAAACCCTGTGATCTATACTGAAAACAACTTGAAAAAAAATAAGTACCATGAGGCTCCATATTCCATAATATTGACTTCAAAAATCGTGGAGACGCATGGTAATCTTAAATCACCTGATTTTTCAATCATTTCTTCAAGCTGCAAAAACGATATCAGTCGCTGACGATACCATTTAGATTGCAAATCCTGGTGAATTTTCGCTTTATCAGCAAAGTAAACAATGAAATTTTCGTTATCTTAAAACAGGCATGACCGCGTGAAGATAACAGCCAAACTTTTTTTTATTCAATACAACGGTGGATAGGTCACTTTCGTAGATAAGCAATTTCACCTCACTGGCTGACTTCATCCTCTGGGTCCAAAGTTTGAAGAAATGCTGCAAAGTGCATCCCACGATCACTTGTTTCGCGAATGCACACATGTTAAATGCGGAATGTTAGTCATGATTTGTGTTTTTTTTTGCTCTGCTGATTGCTTGAAGCAATCAACGTCATTTATCAGCACACGCCAATTAAATCCCGCCACCTGCGCTTCCCCGGTTGACGAGCTGTGGACGGCCAAAGTCCAGCGGGATTTGCGTAGAATCCCTCTCGCGCGTATCATTGTCTGGAGTTAAGGCGGATGAGGTGAACTTTGTACTTTCGAGTTGTGCTCTCGGATCTTCCCGAATAAACTTGTTATAGGTAAAGATAATCGATTTGGGTCACTTCAAGGGAAGTGCTGTTGACTTTGATAGGGCAGTGTCAACACACGCGACCTGGAAGTCGTCTCGCGGCAGCGGCAGTCACGGTGACGCCGCACAACGGTGGTCTCTCCCTTGGAGGGCTTCCTCGTGGCTCGGCGTGGCCAAGGGCACGTTGTGGGCCTTGCTGGGGAGCCGTGAACTGCGTAATGCATGTTATGTGCTTATAAATATTCAAGAACAATGTTTAAAGAAGCTTGAATTTCAAATAAACCCTTTTGAATTGTTGATCTCGACCAGATGTCCAGATTGTCAACAGTTGACTTCTGTGACGGCGGCCTCGTTATCAGCTTTTACGAGGTGTTCCACGAAGTCAGAGAATAGACTTAAACCTATAGGGAAAAGGAAATCAATAATGGGTTCATTCGAGCTTTCTTTGTTCGATTGGGATCTCAGCGCAACCTTTTTCTTAATGGATTCATTTGAGGCGGAGATCTAATAATATGGATGAGCGACTAAATCTGTGTCAACAAATTGACTTTTAGATGAATGGATGTAGGATTGATCCAGGTGACGAAATGGACATTGGACGAATAATAAATCTTAGAAATGCTTTATTAATTGAAGTCCAACCATGAGTTGCTTCAAACTGCGTTATCAACGCAAAACAACAATACAAGAATTGAGTCGATTGCGCAAAACAATAACATTCGGAGTTTTTCCCGCGTTGATAAGCTCGTTCAAATGCCGCATTAGTGACGTGTGGCAGTTATTCCCACCCGTAATGAACGCGTTAATTCCCGTTGAAATTTGAAGTGATTTATCACTTGATTTGGGCGAGACGCCATTTTTTTTGGCACTGATAAGAATATTTCTGCTAATTACATAAACTTTGATAAATGATTTCGCGGAAGACGCACATGGAACGCATTGTCAGACGAGCCCATTTTGCGTTTTTTTTCTGTTATCGCGAGTGATAAACTCAGCGATAAGGTGGTAATGGAATGTCACAAGGCCATTTTAGCGATTTGTCATGATAATGAACGATTAGTGATTCAGAAATTAATTTTATTGTTTTTATTTTTATTAACAAAACATTAATCCATATATTTTTAAATCATCCAAATAAATTACTCATTTCAGTCACTTTGGTCTTTTAGGTCCATGGTCATATTAGTCATTTAGGTCCTTTTGGTCATTTAGGTCATTTAGGTCATTTTGGCTATTTTGGTCATTTAGGTCATTCAGGTAATCTAGGTCATTAAGGTAATTTTGATCATTTTGGCCATTTTGATAATTTTGGTAATTTTGATAATTTTGGCCATTTTGGTAATTTTGGCCATTTTGGACATTTGGTAATTTTGGTAATTTTGGTCATTTTGGTCATTTTGATCATTTTGGTCATTTTGGTCATTTTGGTCATTTTGGTCATTTTGGTCATTTTGTTCATTTTGGTCATTTTGGTCATTTTGGTCATTTTGGTAATTTTGGTCATTTTGGTCATTTTGTTCATTTTGGTCATTTTGTTCATTTTGGTCATTTTGGTCATTTTGGTCATTTTGGTCATTTTGGTCATTTTGGTCATTTTGGTCATTTTGGTCATTTTGGTCATTTTGGTCATTTTGGTCATTTTTGTCATTTTGGTCATTTTGGTCATTTTGTTCATTTTGGTCATTTTGGTCATTTTGGTAATTTTGGTCATTTTGGTAATTTTCGTCATTTTGATCATTTTGGTCACTTTGGTAATTTGGTCATTTTGGTCATTTAGGTCATTCAGGTAATCTAGGTCATTAAGGTAATTTTTGGTCATTTTGGTCATTTTGATCGTTTTGGTCATTTTGGTCATATTGGTCATTTTGGTCATTGTGGCCATTTTGGTCATTTTGGTCATTTGTCATTTCGGTCATATTGATCATTTTGGTAATTTGGGTAATTTGGTCGTTTTGGCCATTTTGGTCATTTTGGTCATAATGGTAATTTTGGTCATTTTGGTCATTTAGGTCATTTTGTTCATTTTGGTAATTTTGGTAATTTTGGTAATTTTGGTCATTTTGATCATTTTGGTCATTTTGGTCATTTTGGTAATTTGGTAATTTTTGTCATTTTGGTCATTTTGGTCATTTCAGTCATTTTGATAATTTTGCTCATTTTAATAATTTGGTCATTTTGGCCATTTTGGTCATTTTGGTCGTTTTGATCATTTTGATCATTTTGATCATTTTGATCATTTTGATCATTTTGATCATTTTAATCATTTTGATCATTTTGATCATTTTGATCATTTTGATCATTTTGATCATTTTGATCATTTTGATCATTTTGATCATTTTGATCATTTTGATCATTTTGATCATTTTGATCATTTTGATCATTTTGATCATTTTGATCATTTTGATCATTTTGATCATTTTGATCATTTTGATCATTTTGATCATTTTGATCATTTTGATCATTTTGATCATTTTGATCATTTTGATCATTTTGATCATTTTGGTCATTTTGGTCATTTTGGTCATTTTGGTCATTTTGGTCATTTTGGTCATTTTGATCATTTTGGTCATTTTGATCATTTTGGTCATTTTGGTCATTTTGGTAATTTGGTCATTTTGGTCATTTTGGTCATTTTGGTCATTTTGGTCATTTTGGTCATTTTGGTCATTTTGATCATTTTGATCATTTTGATCATTTTGATCATTTTGATCATTTTGATCATTTTGATCATTTTGATCATTTTGATCATTTTGATCATTTTGATCATTTTGATCATTTTGATCATTTTGATCATTTTGATCATTTTGATCATTTTGATCATTTTGATCATTTTGATCATTTTGATCATTTTGATCATTTTGATCATTTTGATCATTTTGATCATTTTGATCATTTTGATCATTTTGATCATTTTGATCATTTTGACCATTTTGATCATTTTGATCATTTTGATCATTTTGATCATTTTGATCATTTTGATCATTTTGATCATTTTGATCATTTTGATCATTTTGATCATTTTGATCATTTTGATCATTTTGATCATTTTGATCATTTTGATCATTTTGATAATTTTGGTCATTTTGGTCATTTTAGTCATTTTGGTCATTTTGGTCATTTTGGTCATTTCTGATATTTTTAGTCTCCAATAGTTTGAAGAGTTCCATGCTTGAATTTTAGTTCACAGCTCTAATTGATGACGCAAACCGGCGCAAACCTCGTGTGGCCATCACCGTCTTATCAATTCCCCTAGCTCAAAACTAAAGTGGCTCGTCCGCCGCTCATTTTGACAATTCAGCAATAACACCGATGAGAGAGCTCCAACCTCCATCGTACGATCCTGGATTCCTTCTCGCCATCGGCTGCTCTAATCACACACTGATTGGGTGTGACCTCTGGCGTGCTAAATTTAAACTATGCTGGGGACTGACTGACTACTTTCCTGAAGCAGATAACCTTTTCCCCTACCCCGTTGCGAGCAGGTCATCAATGAATCGCGCGATTCACAAGATGAAACAATTAGAAAATCTGTCCAGTCGATGTCGGAGCGAAAAAAAGGGCCAACCTTATCGCGTCGCGTTGCCCTGGTGATTGGTGGGGTGACTCCAACTGGGTCTAGACCACTTGAGAGGAACTAGTTTGAAGAGCCACCCTAAGGCGGCGCGATCGCGCGTTACACGCGACTTGGTTGTAAACAACCCTCTTCTGTTCTGACGTCAAAGCACGCTACTCCTCTAATGTTCTACTTATCACCGGAGGAGAGGGTACGCCGTAACTGTAAACATCTCCCGGCTAATTGTGTGACCGCAATCGTCACGACTGACAGTGTAACGTTAGTGACCTTTCGGCGGTAATCCTTGTTGCTGGTTGAGAACGATGATGACTAGGTCACATGGCTCTCTTAACGACGACTTCCTGGGTAATAAACAACCCCTTAAAAAAAGTGAGAGCCGCGATATCTAGCCTACCCTAAAGCTAAGGTCGACTACCTCACCCGCGGTTATCATACTGTTTTTCGAACAACAACAACCCACGAAGGTAGTTGAACACCTTGAACGCATATCTACCGCCTCCCCCACACGAAGCCCTTTGCAGTCTGACGTCACACGTCAGACCACCGCCACGCGGAACGTGTCGCGGGCCAGATATCAGCTGCGAAGACACGTGGCTGTCGTGTCGCGACGACTTGGCTTGATTGACTTAAAGTAATATGTTGTCAACTCGACTGAAACAAGTCGTGGCGTGGCAACGTGAAGTTGTGCAATTTGTGCAGGGGAGAGTACGATCTTTGGAGACATCTGTCTGTCCCGTTTTTTGAGATCACACTTGTTTGGGCACGGGGTTGTTTGTGGTTGAAGGGTTTGCTTTCGGATGATCTGGTTCTTGGAGGCTTGGCTAAGACAATTTTTTTTAACGCAAAAATAGAAATTCATAAAAAATCTTCAGATGAATATGTATGATATTTGGACATTTCAAAAGACTTTTGTTTTATCTGAATTCTCTACCAAATATGCTTTTTTAAAATTGCAATTTTTATATTTTTTATTCAAATTTGGCAGGTGTCCATACAAAAATGTGTTGTTAAAAATCAAAATCTGTGTCTTTTGAATGAATTTTTTTATCGATTTGGTGTCTTCGGAAAAGTTTCAGGTATAAATAAGAACGACATCAATTTGAAAATATACATACAATCTTTCTTTTGATATTTGAAAACTCTTTTTGTAACAAAAAGTTGATTTCCAAAACAAAGCTTTTTTTTATTTTTTTGAGTATTTTCAGGAACTAAGCAAAACATCTGTGTTATTTTTTTAAATATGATTTTTCTATATTTTTTTTAAATTTTGTTGAAAGAAGCAGAAAAATCATCATTTTTTTACGTTAAAAATCAGACCCTAATAAGTACTTTTAAAGTTCCCGAGATTTCGGTGGTAAAAAAGAGGTCTAATTGGAAAGCACTAAGAAGGTCTCCTTTGATCAGTTTTTTCAGTCTCAGAAACCAAAGGCTTAATAGTTCCAAAAAGCAAAATTTAAAGGAATTTTCTTAAATAACATCTCGAAATAATTATTTTTCGAAAATCGGCAATTATAGGAACCAGCGAAGGAATACTCATCATCAAAAGAAAATCTCTAGACGATCATCAAGAGAAAAATCCGAAGGGAGCATGGCTCTCCTCTCTCGCGCACGAAAGATCGGTAAAAAGAATCTAAAAAAATCATCATCTTGATTATTCAGCGGAACATCTTTTTCACTACTACACTTGCAAGTGTAACTTCACACGTCGAAAAATGACCTGTCATATTTTGTAGATGGGCAATGTGTGTAAACAAAGTGAAATAAATATTATTAAGTGGTGCTGACAAGGAAATTCACAAAAAATCATCAGCAGATTGATTTTCTTGGAGAATTTTGGGAGCGATTCTCTTTGGCGTGATTTGCCTCCTTTCTCTTTCGCGGGTGGAGAATGTTCGCAAGCGAAGTTGATTTTTTTTTGCGATTATTCCATCCCTGATGGGAACTATTTAAAATAATTAAAACTGTGACAATTTTTCAAAATAACTTTCAAAAATGGCTATTACTTGAAAATGGTACACAATATCAATATTTCACTTAAGAACTTTTTGAATGCAAGATTGATTTTATTTTAAAAGATGGCATTTCATGTTTTTAAGGCGAAACAAGAAGTGTTTTTTTCGGAATCAATTTTTAATTACTTTTGGAGAACAATTCGAACAACTTCTTCGATTATTATATAATCAGGTTCACATACAATATAAGAAGTTGAGTTAAGCACTTCAAAACTAATTGTAAAACATAGATTTCTGTTAAATATAAAAAGTTTCGTTAGCGGATGGTTCGAACAAATAATAATTTATTTTTAGATTGTTATTTTTACGGTAAGCGGTCAGCACCCTCCAGACTCAATCTCACCCCTGATGACGGTACTTCCCTTAAAACACATGAAATTTCACTTTTTTTCTTCAGTACATTAAATTCGTCCCATGATTACATTTTTTTCATTCGTTAAAATCTGCAATAAAACATTGTTGAAAAATATATTCTAATGGATTGCCTGATTTGCATGCATTTCAATGATGCATAAGTGGAGGCTTGTAAAAATATCAAACTTCTCCCTTCTCGCGTTCTTTTATTGCGCTTTCCTGAGAGAACCAAATAATCTTTGATGAGAGCGAAACAAAAGAATCATCGACGGCTAAAAGAGGAGGAGTGATAAAAAGTGGAAACCTTTGCTGGGAATCACGAGACAAAAGAAGAGATCTCACGAGCTACAGTGACAGTATCTGATACTCTCTGATATTGTGGGCTAGGAATCATGAAATGATAGTTTTTTTCTATCACTCATTTACTACAGAGATTTTTAAAACATCATTACTGCAATATTTCAGGAAATATTTGCATGTTTTCTATTAATTTATGAATGTATTTTTTTTTCATCGTGTATTTCAAATTTTTTTGCATGAAATATTTTTTATTCTTTCGCGGTATGTACATATTTTTATTTTTTTTACTGATTTCGAATACTGTAGCAATTTGACTGTTAAAAAAATTAAACATGGCAAAACTTATTTATATCCGTTTACACGCGTTCGATTGAGTATTTTGAATATGTTTTTTATAATGATTTTGTTACTGATTTTTTTTAACCTTATTAAACCTATTTTAGCGAACTGTTTTAAGGGGAGTTTAGAACTTTTTAAAAAATGTAGAAGTTTTAAGACGAAAAACGAAAAAAAACAATTTTGTACAAATTTTGACTTAACAAGAGTGTAAAATATTGTTCGGATTTCGAATTCAATTTACTTTATGCATTTTAAAGTTTCTTAAAACTAATGAAATGAAAATTTTGAAAAAAAATCTAGGTTACTTTAATAAAGGTGTTATGCGCCATAGATTTCCCTATGTTAATATGACCATTTGGAAAATAACTTTATTTTTGTCCTATAGTTTTGATATTTTGTGAAATTGAAAAAAAAACTTCTTAAATCGTCTTACGGTATAATTTTGGACAGAAATTAAAAAAAAAAATATTTTTGAATTCTCGATTCTCAAAATTTAAAATCTGGCCAACTTGACGCTAAATATCGTTACTTCAGCTAGACTCATGGAATTTAATTATTTTAATTGGAAATTATATTTAATGGACTTTTTGAAGAATTGAATAATATCGGTATATTTTTAAAATAAATAAAAAAACGGAAAATATCAAAAAGCATCAAACCGGTTCAAAAAAGAGTAAAATTTGTGTTTTCATCCACGTCCATAAATAAAAATCACGGCCAAGCAGCCAATCTTTTGCAATCCCAATTTCTTCACCGATCAATTTTCTCAACGACGCTCTTGACCTCCACTTGTGGCGCCGACACGAGAAAAAAGCAAGAACTCGTGCAATTCCGAATTGCTCAGGTTTCATTGCCTATGTTAAACCCGCATGTCAGCTGGCTGGGGGTTGCCCAATTAAGGCGACAAATTTTAATTACCTGCCTCCGACAACGAAAAAGTCAGTGACACCTGCCCTCACACATTTTTTTCTGCAAGTGACACAACGGCCGGCTGTCACTTGCTTTTTGTTTTGAAATTAAGTCGTCAGTATGGACAAAAAAAAAAAGAGTTTAAGCCATTTACTACCTAGATGGTGGCGACGCCGATTTCGCTTGCATAATGCATTTTTGTGTTTAAAATGCAACAGGTTGTTAGTAGTTGTGGTGCATTCGTTTGACCAACTCAGCTTAAACGAAAAGAGAGGAACTGAGCAAAGAGAGCAAAAAAATGAAAGTTACACCCTTAACTACCGCTCGAGTAAATATGTAACGAATTAGTCGCGAGGAACAATTGAACTCACGTGTCTACAATGTATCTTGGAATGTGCAACTATTTCACCAACACCAACTGAACAGCCGGCGTAACACCACACAAGGCAAGGTCAAAAATCCAGCTCGTACTTTTGGTTCAGTGTAATGGTGGGCGCGCGCGCGCGCGCGAAAACAGGCAATTAAAGTGCAATCGCTTTGCGAAAAATGTAAACAAAAACAAGTTCAAGATTAAGGGTTCCGTGAGGTGGCATCATCGTTAAGGAGTGGCGTAGTAAAAGCTGGGTGGGCAGAGTTTGTTTTGGAAATAAGCGGTATTACTCATTCATGAAATCAAAACTGTTTTCGCGGCAAGATTTGTTGAAGCGAGATTAAATGAGGTTCTGGAAAGTTTTTCCACTTGGAGACACGTGTAGAGAATGATGCAAGCAACTTTGTTAGTTTTTTTTCGACCATCCAAACATCAAAACTTTTGTAACTACAAAATAATTTGATTTCCAGACAAAAGTAGTAGTTTCAGAAGAAGGTATACCCACCTAAAGGAACGTTGAGGTCATAAGAAAAGTTGTAGCCCTAACAGAATCTGCAGTTTTCAGACAAGTTGTAGTCTTGAGACAATTTATAGTCTTGAAACAAGTTGTAGTCTTGAGACAAGTTGTAGTCTTTAGACACGTCGTAGTCTTGAAATGAGTTGTAGTCTTGAGACAAGTTGTAGTCTTGAGACAAGTTGTAGTCTTTTGACAAGTTGTAGTATTGAGACAAGTTGTAGTCTTGAGACAAGTTGTAGTCTTTAGACACGTCGTAGTCTTCAAATGAGTTGTAGTCTTGTGACAAGTTGTAGTCTTTTGACAAGTTGCAGTCTTGGGACAAGTTGCAGTCTTGAGACATTTTGTAGTCTTAGGACAAGTTGTAGTCTTGGGACAAGTTGTAGTCTTGGGACAAGTTGTAATCTTGGGACAAGTTGTCGTCTTGAGACAAGTTGTAGTCTTGAGACAAGTTGTAGTATTGAGACAAGTTGTAGTCTTGAGACAAGTTGCAGTCTTGAGACAAATTGTAGTCTTGAGACAAGTTGTAGTGTTGAGACAAGTTGTAGTATTGAGACAAGTTGTAGTCTTGAGACAAGTTGTAGTCTTGAGACAAGTTGCAGTCTTGAGACAGGTTGTAGTCTTGAGACAAGTTGTAGTCTTGAGACAAGTTGTAGTCCTGAGACAAGTTGTAGTCTTGAGACAAGTTGTAGTCTTGAAATGAGTTGTAGTCTTGAGACAAGTTGTAGTCTTAAGACAAGTTGCAGTCGTGGGACAAGTTGCAGTCTTGAGACAAATTGTAGTATTGAGACAAGTTGTAGTATTGAGACAAGTTGTAGTATTGAGACAAGTTGTAGTCTTGAGACAAGTTGTAGTTTTGAGACAAGTTGTAGTCTTGAGACAAGTTGTAGTCTTGAGGCAAGTTGTAGTCTTGAGACAAGTTGTAGCCTTGAGACAAGTTGTAGTCTTGAAAAAAGTTGTAGCGTTGAGACAAGTTGCAGTCGTGAGACAAGTTGTAGTGATGAGACAAGTTGTAGTCTTGAGACAAGTTGTAGTCTTGGGACAAGTTGTAGTCTTGAGACAAGTTGTAGTCTTGAGACAAGTTGCAGTCTTGAGACAGGTTGTAGTCTTGAGACAAGTTGTAGTCTTGAGACAAGTTGTAGTCCTGAGACAAGTTGTAGTCTTGAGACAAGTTGTAGTCTTGAAATGAGTTGTAGTCTTGAGACAAGTTGTAGTCTTAAGACAAGTTGCAGTCGTGGGACAAGTTGCAGTCTTGAGACAAATTGTAGTATTGAGACAAGTTGTAGTATTGAAACAAGTTGTAGTCTTGAGACAAGTTGTAGTCTTTAGACACGTCGTAGTCTTGAAATGAGTTGTAGTCTTGTGACAAGTTGTAGTCTTTTGACAAGTTGCAGTCTTGGGACAAGTTGCAGTCTTGAGACATTTTGTAGTCTTAGGACAAGTTGTAGTCTTGAGACAAGTTGTAGTCTTGGGACAAGTTGTAATCTTGAGACAAGTTGTCGTCTTGAGACAAGTTGTAGTCTTGAGACAAGTTGTAGTATTGAGACAAGTTGTAGTCTTGAGACAAGTTGCAGTCTTGAGACGAATTGTAGTCTTGAGACAAGTTGTAGTGTTGAGACAAGTTGTAGTATTGAGACAAGTTGTAGTCTTGAGACAAGTTGTAGTCTTGAGACAAGTTGTAGTCTTGAGACAGGTTGTAGTCTTGAGACAAGTTGTAGTCTTGAGACAAGTTGTAGTCTTGAGACAAGTTGTAGTCTTGAGACAAGTTGTAGTCTTGAAATGAGTTGTAGTCTTGAGACAAGTTGTAGTCTTAAGACAAGTTGCAGTCGTGGGACAAGTTGCAGTCTTGAGACAAGTTGTAGTATTGAGACAAGTTGTAGTATTGAGACAAGTTGTAGCGTTGAGACAAGTTGTAGTCTTGAGACAAGTTGTAGTGATGAGACAAGTTGTAGTCTTGAGACAAGTTGTAGACTTGATACAAGTTGTAGTCTTGAGACATGTTGATGTCTTGAAAAAAGTTGTATTTTCAAATCATTTGTCATCAAAAGGGAGGTGAAGTCTAAAGTCAACCTGCTATTTGAAAACAAGGCAAGATACATTAAGACAAATCAAGTTTTGACATACCATATCCGAACAGCAACAAGTCCAACCTTTTTCAAAAACAACATATTTCCGGCACCCTCATAACTAGGAATGTCGTCATATCGCCATGAACTTATTTCCGTCCTTCCCGAAGTTCGGCGAACATTCGAGAACGTAAACACCCAAAAGGGCTCGTCTACGCATGTTGTTTATCTGTACAGACGACAACAACAACCGACCCGACCCGAGCAGGAAATTCTCGTTGACCTCGAAACGTGCCTCCCTGTCCCAAAACCTCAAATAAAGTGCGCATTTAGATTTGCCAGCACGCACAAATGCGTGCGTTGGCCTACGCGCATATTTCTAGTCGTTCGGAGTCTCGTTCGGCAAATGCCCTTAGAAAAGCCGAACATTGCCGAACGCGCCGGGACGGGCCTCCAAAAACTTGTCTCTCGCTCTCGTTGGCTCGATTCCCCTCTATTTTTAGAGTGGTTCAAATTTTTTCTCTTCTTCTTCATTTTTGGACGGGCCCTTTTCCCTTTGTCATGTGTGTTATGCTGACTTTTCGGTTGGTCTATGTTTAGAGCATCAAGTATTTGTCTATGTATTAGAGAGACGAGTATGTCAAAGTCAAATTCGTTAGACACCAATACCAACCAGGAAAAGATCGTACGATGTTGTTTTGCTACACACTTTGTTTGAGCTATGTTGAAATCCTCGTCGGTTTCGGGGCTTATGTTGGGAAATATGCTGCATTTATGCTCTAGCGGTTCACTTTTTGGAGGCTCGTCAGAGAAAAAGGTGTGTCGTGTGACGTCACAAGCCCTATATTGGGAGCTTTCCCACGCGTGATTGATGACTGAGATTTAAATAAAATAAGGTATTATTTCCTTTCACGAGAGATTTTTATTGGATTGATTATGTAATTTAAGTTGACACCTCAAAGTCATCAAAAGCAAATCTTGACTCAATTTACGACACCTGTTAGTTTAGATCAGGTAGTTGAATGGAATTTTCCACTGTTTACAATAACTCTCTGGTGTTAAAAAGCATTTCGCATTGCAAATTTTTACCAATCTTATTGGGCGTCTTCTAACTAAGAAATAGCGTTCAAGCTTTCCGATAAGAAATCAGAACTGATCTATCTCAATGTTAACTTCACGAACCTAGACTGAAAGCTTCTTTGGTGCACAGAAAACAAAAAAAAAATTATCGTGGAAAGTTGAACTCACGAAAAAGTTATTTCTGTTTTCTGTGAGTGCCTTAATGTTAAATTTTTGACAGGTTGACAGATTTGTACTTACCAGATTTTATCGACGATCACAGCTTTTATGTACTTACCAGAAAACAATTTCATCAACAACACATCACTTTCAACAGCATTTTGCCCCTAGGGCCTCACCTTTGACGTCCGTAATCGAGAAGTCACTTTTTAAATCCGGCGTTTTCTTGCTCTCTTTTTAGGTGAAATGACGTCGGACTTTTTCCGCGTGGTCAACGAAGCCCGCAGCCACTCGCTGGGTCCGTTCAGCCCGCGCTTCAACATCCAAACGTGCCTGCTCGAGGGCCTCCAGAAGTTCCTGCCGGCCGATGCCCACGAGCGCGTCAACGGCAAGCTGCACATCTCGCTGACGCGCGTGTACGACGGCAAGAACGTCATCGTGTCACAGTTCCACAGCCGCGAGGATTTGCTGCAGGTAAGTGGGGACGCGAACCTCCGCGCCGTTCTAGTACTGTCGGGTTTGGTTACAGCGGTACGTCTTTTTTTTCAGGCTTTGCTGTGCGCTTGTTTCATTCCGGTGTTTTCGGGGATTTTGCCGCCACGGTTTCACGGTGTGCGGTACATGGACGGAGCATTTTCGGATAATCTGCCGACGCTGGACGAGAATACGGTGACGGTTAGTCCGTTCTGCGGCGAGTCGGACATTTGCCCGCGCGACAACAGCTCGCAGATGTTCCACGTGAACTGGGCGAATACGAGCATTGAGTTGTCCAAGCAGAACATGAACCGGTTTGGACGGATTTTGTTCCCGCCGCGGCCGGAGATTCTGTCCTCGTTCTGCCAGCAGGGATTCGACGATGCGTTGAACTTTTTGCACCGGAACAATCTGATCAGCTGTACGCGGTGCTTGTCGGTGCAGTCGACGTTCTGCGTGTCGGAACAGCCGAAACAGTTGGAGGAACAGCTGCTGGAGGAGTACGATCCGGAGTGTAGCGAGTGCAAGGACTGTAACGAGCACCGACAGAACGCGCTGGACGGGAGTATGCCCGACACGGTGTTGACCGTGTTCCAGACGGCGGTCGATCAAGCCAACAAAGGACTGATGAACTGGGTGTTCAAACACCGAGGGGCACGGCTGTTGAAGGCGCTCTCCCTACCGGCCACACTTCCCGCGGACATCGTTTGCGCCACCCTAACCAAGTGAGTATTCGTATTGTTCGTAGAGTTCTTTGTGTACATAGAAGCCATACGTGTCTCTTTGGTTGGCGAAGGGTTAGTCCAAATTTTGTGTCCTTCTTCACCCCCCTCAAACTCTGTGTCCCAAGTAGTTGCTAGTAACGTTACTAACCTCGAACCCCGAAACCCAGCGGCGTCGGCACGGACATTGAGCGGCGCCAGTTTCAGTACAAAGTGCTGGGCAACATAATCTGTCCGGCGACGTCCCCTTCCACGGAACCGATGAACCCTTCCTGTCAGAAATGTCTCGCTCGAAGACTGCGTGCCCTGTCCAGTGGTTCCGGCACGGTTCAAATACGGTTGAACGATCAGGAGGCACGCGAGCTCGTCCCGATGGTACGCTCGCTCGAAACACGGCTGAAACGGTAAGGACGGAAGCCTTCTAGACGGTGTGTTCCCTCCTCTGTGCCGTGTTGATCTGTCCGCAGTGTGTTGTCTCTTAGGTCCGGTGGGACTGTGGTGGTGGTAACTCTTATAACAACAGGGGTTTTTTGGTTCATTGGGATCGTACGGTGTACATATATTCCATCGAGATTGCGGCAGCTGACCGTCAACGGGAGATCCTAACTCGATTGTTCTGCTCTCTTCCAGACTGATGGTAGCAACTCCGACGATCGGAAGCGGGCTGTGGTCGGTGAGCAAGTTCGCGCTGAAGACGCTGAACGCGATGTTGATCAGGGTGCGACGGGGTCAGCAGGTACCGCTCACTACAATCATTACCACTGAAATGTAGCAAGATACTAATGCCAAACCATTAACTTCTCTCACCCGCGCGCTCGCATTACCATCCTTGCTTGATCACACAAATTCACGCACACGACCTACTCCATGATCACACACACACAAAACCTTCACGCACAGATCGCCGCTAAAATCCAGTGCACGATGGCGTACACGGAGTACACGACCGGCCAGGGCGGTGCCCAGCTGGTGTCGCGCCGGGTCAGCACTCGGGCGGCCGGCGGATCGCTTTTGGACGTCCGGGTCGACAACGGATCGGACCTGGTGGCGGTGGTGACGCACGGCGAGCATGACCGGAATCGCGGCGAAGGCGGTGAAGATCACCCGGACTACGACACGTTCGACAACGTGCTGCAAGCCACGTCCCACCACGACTCGATGTACGCGTACTTTTACATGGATGACAACCAGAAGGTAAGTGCGCTGGGTCAAACCTCGACCCCGTTAAATAACCCCACGGGCTGAAAGGGTGATATCCCGGTTGTGTGTTTGTGGTTGTTGTTGTTGTCGCTGTTGTGGATCTAATCAAAGCGTTTCGGCACAGGTCAAGGTGACGGAAATCTTCGACATGACGGACGACGGCAATCCGGCGTTGCAGACGGCCCAGGAGCGCGAGCTGAACCAGCAGCTGGAGTTCGACAACGATGACTGGGAATCGACGGCCACAACACAGCCAGGTACGCCGGGCTCCTCGTCGTCGGATGAGGATGAGATGTTGATGGATGTGGATCGGGTGCTCGGAGAGCACAGTTGGGTTTCGCCGTTGAGTCCGCAGTGTGTATGTCCCAAAGCGCCATCCTTCCTGGGTGGAGACACTTTCATGCTTGCATGCGGTTTTCTGTAGATGGTCGCTCGAGGTTTCTGTAGCTAGCTAACATCCGGTTTATTCCAGCTGTCGTTCGAAACTTTCTTTAGACGAACTATAACCTACAGTTTAGTCAAATTTTAAAGATTCTATCGACAGTTGGAATACAACTTGACAGAATGACAGATTGACAGTATGACAGATTGACAGTATGACAAATTGACAGATTGACAGATTGACAGTATGACAGATTGAGTACTTACCTAAACCAGAATCAGCACCAAGAACTTTCGAATGTGTTTGCTGAAGGAACTACTTTCTTTTTTAAGTCCGTATTTGAGAAGCCGTTGCTTAGTAACGTTAGTTCAACAATCCGGATATTCTTGTTCATGACTTCGTAGAAATAATGTAAAGTAGCTGCTAACAACTGCCTACGCGTAGACTGAGCTAGTGGACTCTTGATCCGTCAACTCACCGGCTCTACTCTTGCAGATTCTAATCTACAATCTACGGGTCGCAACTTATAACCAAATCAATGCCGCCGGTCTACAGCCGATTGAAAATTAAACCGGCCTACTTTGTTCACTAATACTAACACCACTGCATGTTGTCCATAATGTTTGTTAGCCTAATTCAGCTAAATATCCCAAGATTTTATCTAACCTTTCAAATTCCCCCCCTTTCAGACTTCCTCTACGCCGACTCGTACCACAGTGGCGGCGACGAAATGATCGACCTGGACGAGCTGATTGCGGATCCGTGCCTTTACCTCAACAGTAACCACCAGAACTTTCCCCACTATCACCAGCAGCAGTTCCGGCACCACCACCACCATCACCAGCAGCTCACCGACGGTTGTCTGCAGACGCATCACCACCACCACGTGCAGATCGAGGAGTTACCCGCGGACGATGCGTATCTCCAGCCGGAAGCTGACCAACAGCAGGCCCTGCTTTCGGAAGCGGCTGCACGGTTGCTAGGCAAGGCACCCGCTTCGGCCTACTCGATTGTGGAAATGTAATTGAGTGTGTGTGTGTGCGTGACGGATGCGCGTGTGCGTGTGTTTGTGTGCAGTTTTGTGGCAGAGCCAACCATGATGATATTTTACAATCAACAGGAACTTTGTAGTTACCATAGCGTGCGCGAGCGTGTGATCGAATGTTTTGTTTTTGGTGTGATTTTTTTATTAAGGAAGAAAGCGTGAGCAATTCGAAAAGGGAAAAATGTGTTCTTTATCCAAAAAGCGAAACAAAGTTTTAATCGACTTATCGAAAATAAATATCCCCATTGAAAATGACATTTTTTATCCCCCCTCCCCCAAACTTGCAAATATATCCCGTAGCCTTTAAGTAAACTATCAGTTTTTTAAACCGTATTTGATTTTAGCAAACTGAATGTGATGATATCGAAACAAAAAACAAAAACAAAAAAATGCAAGCAAAGCTCCACGCAAAACGAGGCGGAAAGCTTTTCATGGCTGTGCAATCGGAAAAAGTTTTCTGCGTTCGAAGTCGGGGCTAAGTTGTAACGGATACCAATATACAAGTTATACAAAACAATAATAAACTCACAGAATAGTTAGCGACTAAGCGAATCGAGGCTTCAAACTTGGAAATTGTGGTAGAATGCGAGAGTTTTATTAATTCGTACAGTGCAGACGCGATCTAGTTGTCTCTAATTGTTTATTGCGTGCTTTGCACGATCCAGCTTTCGCACTCTTCAAGTGGCTTTTATTTAATGGCGTTAGTATGTAAAAAAGGAAGACGTATATCGTAACGGAAGCTCCTATATTTATACACTATTTTAATAGGCTAATAAAAGAGATAACATATAACAAACAAAACTGATTCAGTTTTGTGGCTAACAAAACAATCCGAAATTCCTACAAAACCTACTTGACATTTACTTAACATTACTTTGACAGCTTGACAGATTGACAGAATGACAGATTGACAGAATGACAGATTGACAGTTTGACAGATTGACAGTTTGACATGTGTACATACCAGTATCCAAATGTACTTACCATTTATTGATCCACCAGCTCAATTTTGTCAGAGCAGTCCTAGAAACGAATTATAATTTGACGTCCGTAATTGAAACGTCAGTTTTGCTTACTTCTTCACATCCTTTGCACAGTGCCAGCTTCCACTCACCGATCGAACCCCTTCCAGCTGTTTTTGACAGTGCACGTGTTGCCCACGTGGCGCACGCGCCCTTGCACCACAACACGAGTCCCGCGCGCGAATCCTTGTTGCTTTTGCTTGACACTCGCATGACGCGAACAAACGTCAAACGCGCCGAGCTGTCAAAAACCCTCGCATCGATCGATAAATTATCTGCAATAGAAGGAAATTTTCCAGCGTTTTCGCTGCGTGTGTCTTCCCTCGGGCCAGAGAAAAGCAGCTCCAACTTTTGCGTGTGCCAACCTCCGTGGGGCCAAACACGCGCGTCGCGATGCTCAGCTAGAGAGAACCGCAGAGGCGCGCGCGTTCCGGAACGTTCCCAATCCAAGGCGGCCAAGGATATTGAATGCGAGTGGAATTTGCCTCCCCCGACGGTGTATTTTTTGTCCTCCTCGTCATCTAGTCGTCATCGCTCTTTGTATCACGTAAGCGCTTTTCGAGTGGGCAAAACGCCCGAAGGTATGCAATCATACAACAATAGAATCCTCTCATTTTAGGTAACTTCCAGTTTCCTTCCGTGTGTGTTCACACAATAATTGATAAAGTTAGAACCTATCTTAGTTAGTCGTCAACAAAACCCCCAAAAAAATCAAGCAATGAAGAAGCAAAATGTCCGGACCATTTCACTGATTGTGTGCACCTTTACGTACCTGCTGATTGGAGCCGCCGTGTTCGATGCGCTCGAGTCGGAAACGGAGAAGAAACGCTGGAAGGCACTTAGTGGTGAGCTTTTTGAATGATTTTTGGTTTCAATTTGTTTTGACTTTCTTTTCAGTTTTTAATTTCTTTGATTCATCTGCCAACATAATGGAAGTAAGTTATGTTTTATGCTTTTTTTATTCAGTTGTGTTTATTTTAAGCGAGTAGTTTTTTTTTATCGAGTATATTTAATCACAAGGAGGTTAAGAAAACCAGTTCTCTTCCGAAGAAATTATGCTGCTAAAGGCTTAAAATCACAGGAGAAGAATGCTCTCATCTATGTTATTTTGGAGCATATGAAAACCGGAGCAAAGTAGATAAAAGGAAGGTATCTGGGAGAGTTGCTCTCTCGCTTACTGTCTTGCTCCAAGCTCCGGGCAAAGATCAGTGATCTAAATCGCAAAATTTTCAAAAGAAAAAAATGAACATTATTGAAAATCACTGGATTTTTCTCAAACCGAGATTTTTAATATTTTGCTCCGGTTTTCCCGGATAGGGACCATCCATAAACCACGTGGACACTTTAGGAGGGGGGGGGGTATGGCGATTGTCCACGCTCCATACAAAAAATTTTTTTTTTGTATGGACAATTGTCCACGAGGGGGGGGGGGGGGGGTCGAGATTTCCAAAAAAGTGTCCACGTGGTTTATGGATGGTCCCATAACAAAAATCCTCATATACATATTTTTTCTCATTCATTCTTATTTCTTTGTGAAAATTGTAATACAATGGAGAACAATGTAAAAATAATGTCTTTTTGTTTAATTTTTATTTATTTTGGTAAACAAATCTGCATTATACTTGGAATTTGATTTTTTCGTAAAATCATGTTAGCTTTTTGCCTTCCTAACCTTACTGCGTATGGGCTATAAAATCACTTTTGAAGTACTTCAAAAGTTATGCTTAAAAAAAGATTTTCGGATTTTCAAGTCCGAAAAATTGTAAAAATGTGCACTTATTTTGTATACATTTTTAACTTTTTTTAGAAGGTATTCAAAATACCGTTCCAACAAGATTGAACAACCCTATCGAAAGTTATAAGCACTTAAGGGTGTTGTCCGGTTCTGTCATGCAAACTATCGTTGAATGGGTTGAAGATCTGTCAACCTTATCACAAGTTATAAGATTTTAGTGTTTGTTATAGCCTTTTTTGAAGCCAATTGGGTACTAAAGCCCTATGTCAATTTTTATCTACAACGGTAAAAAACACGATCAAAAACCATTTCTGATCACTTTTTTTCATTTTAATGCAAAAAAAAATTGACAAGACAACATTTTTTCGATGGATCAACTATGGTCCCCTTGGAACGAGCTGTCAAGTAGGACCTTTTCTGTCAAGAAGGACCACGAGGTAAATTTTTCAAATTTGATTTAAAAATCCATTTTAAACTCTTTGTGGTCGTACAAAGGGTCATTGTACTCAGAAAAATAAGCTTTATCGCTGTAAACAATAATATCAGCAATCTAAACTTCATTTTAGGACCCAATTAAAATATTGTTAGTATCTATCATGCGAATTATCGTTGGATACGTTATCAAAAGATTTTGCCGATGAGCCAGAAACTTTGGAGATCTGAAAATCCTATAAAGTGAAATGAGTTATGAAGCTTGATTTGTTAAATATGTTAAGGGGTGCAGGGACCCGTGGTGTAGGGGTAAGCGTGGTTGCCTCTCACCTAGTCGGCCTAGGTTCGAAGCATTTTATATTTACCTTTACAGAAATACTCCTTAATTTTACGTTATCTTGCTGTTTTTATGCTGGAGTTTTTAAAGATAACTTTCAAAACATAAACATGATAACATGAAAATTTTTGAAACAAAAAAAATAATCATTTGAGTTAGAACTTTAAAGACTAAAAAATAGTCAATATTTTTCAACAATATTGATGTTCTAAATGCAAATTTTTTTAGGATTAATTTTCAAACTTTAATAAATAAATTTAAAGCATTTGGAATATTTTGAACTTTGAAGCATGAGATCCAAACATATAAGGAAATTATGCTCACAGAAAAAAAGAAGAATTTTGGGATTTTAAAAATTTGGTTGGTTGAAAAATGAGTAAAATTGTAAACCTGATGAGAATTAACCAGAAACTGATGAAAATGAAAAAGATGAAAAACCACACAAAATCTTTCACAATTCCCTGATGAATATTACCATCATTTTTTCTATAGTCTGACACAATTTCCTTAATATCATGAATCTTTTTTGGCGGTAGCATACCTGTTATTATTCCCTGAGCGTTTTTTTGATTTTTTTTAAGTTTACAGCATTCCAATTTTCAAGTATTTTATTTACTTGTTTTAATCTTCCGTGATTTTTAAAATTATTTTCTCGTTTGAAACTTTAACCATGTATTCCCTATGTCAAAAAGAGCCATTTTGCATCATTAGTTTTTCCATACAACGCTCCAAACAATTTTGAGGGGCAATTTTCTTATCGATATGGTGTGTTCGGCAATGTTGTAGGTTATGAATGGAACTTTTCAGAAAATGGGAACCTGAAAAAAATCCCGATTTTTCATTTGATTTTTAATCACATAAAGTTCAATTTAAAATTAAAAAAATAAGATTTATAGAAAAGTTTCAGGGTTTTACAAAAAACCATCTTTTGCTTTAGAGTCTAGGGAGGTGCAAAATCTGGTACCAGAGTCAGAAATTTTTGAAAAAGAATGTGAAAAACAACTATTCAATAAAATTTTAAACATCATGTTCACATGTAAAATTATGTTTGCAATACAAAAGACTTTACACATTTAATGATGAAGTCCACCGTTTTCAAGTTTAAAGTGTAAGCCGACATTTTTCGAAAAATGTTTAGTTTTTTGCAATTTAAAAATACTTAACGAAGGAAAAGCTGGCTTGCAAAAAATATGTTTGACAGGCTGAAAAAATCCTATAATTTTTCTTTTTTTGCTGGTTGCTGAAATATACCAACATTTGAATATGTCAAAAATAGATGTTTTTAGCTCTTTAAATAAGTTAATCGTGACTTTAAAGTTTCGGATTGGTTTTAATTGAAAAGAGCAGAAATTTTCTAAAAAATTAAGATAAGCAGAAAAATACAAAAAAAAAAACTTGCAAGCCATAGTCAAAACATTTGAATTTAAAAAAGTTTTTTGAAAATACATTTAACACAGTTGTTTTGCATTATTCAATGGATGATTCTGAAGTGGGGTTGGAGGGAGGGGAAGGTGACCAAAACTTTTAAAAATATTTGAGCCTGCCTAATATAGTTTTTTTTCAATTAATAATCAGTTTATTAAAATTTAATAAACTTTCTTTAACAAATATTTAATTGTGAGTTTTTCAATTGAAACAATAACAGGAATGCTAAAGTAATGGTCTAATTTTACAGTTTTAATCGGATTTCAAAATAGCAATGTTTGATGAGACTTTTTTTAAGCACTATTGGAAAATCCTGTTTTGAATTTCATGGACATTGTGTGGACATATTTGTAAATTTGAATCTTGAGTCAAGTCATATCGATTCAATAATATTTGAAAAAATAGATTGAATTCAATGTCAACCCCGTTTTTTGACAAAACTTTTCAATTAGAGAAGAGTAACTTCTTGAAGAGTATCCAGTTTCAGTTTTTATTCAACTATTTTTGACATGTTTAATTTTACGTTTGGAACCTATTCTGGATGTTTTTCCCTGTTTTTATTTTACAGTTTTTTAAATTTTAAAATTTTTATTTGTACTTGATCATGAGAGCTGAGAATTCGATGGTTTCGTCCTAATCACAATTGGGTCCTAAAATGAAGCCTAGATTGCTGATATTATTGTTTACTGCGATAAAGCTTATTTTTCTAAGTACAATGACCCTTTGAACGACAACAAAGAGTTTAAAATGGATTTTTAAATCAAATTTGAAAAATTAACCTCGCGGTCCTCCTTGACAGAAAAGGTCCTACTTGACAGCTAGTTCCAAGGGGACCATAGTTGATCCATCGAAAAAATCTTGTCTTGTCATTTTTTTTGCATTCAAATGAAAAAAAGTGGTCAGAAATGGTTTTTGATCGTGTTTTTTACCGTTGTACATAAAAATTGACATAGAGCTTTACTACCCAATTGCACAAAATGAAATTGATTCACAGTAAATTGTAGATTTAATTCTAAAAACTCTGTAAAACATTCCTGCTAACCTAAATCACTGATTCCAGCGGTCGAGAACGTGCTCATCTCGCGCTACAACATATCGGCGGAGGACTTCAAGGTGATCGAGACGGTCATCATGAAGTCGGAACCGCACAAGGCCGGCCAGCAGTGGAAGTTTTCCGGTGCGTTCTACTACGCCACGACGGTGCTGACCACGATCGGGTACGGCCACTCGACCCCGTCCACCGTCAGCGGGAAGATCTTCACGATGTGCTACGCCGCGATCGGGATCCCGCTGGGGCTGGTCATGTTCCAGAGCATCGGCGAACGGGTCAACCGGCTGAGCAGTTACATCGTGCACGCGGTCAAGACTTCGTTCAACTGCAAGAAGGCGATCGCGTCCGAGATCGATTTGATTTTGGTCGTTACGACGCTGAGTTCGTTGACGATCGCGGGGGGAGCGGCCGCGTTCAGCAAGTTTGAGAATTGGTCGTACTTTGATTCGGTGTACTATTGCTTCATCACGCTGACAACGATCGGGTTCGGGGACATGGTGGCGCTGCAGAAGGACAACGCGCTGAACCAGAAGCCGGAGTACGTGGCGTTTGCGTTGATCTTCATCCTGTTTGGGCTGGCGGTGGTGGCTGCGTCGTTGAATTTGCTCGTGCTGCGGTTCGTCACGATGAACACGGAGGACGAGAAGCGGGATGAGGCGCAAGCGATTCAGGTGAGTTGGTTATACTGGTCAGGCAAGGCAGAGTTATAAGGGTTATTTTTTTTAAATATTGTTTTTTCGCACACAGGCCATGCAAATCGCGGTCAAACTGGACGGCGACATCATCACGGGCAACTCGAGCGACTCGGACCGCAAGTGCTACGAGCGGGTGTCGATTTCCGGCCCAAGCCGGAACTGTACCACCATGCGTGGTGGCTCAGGAGGTGGCAAGTTCATCGACTACCTTCCCCCGCCGGCGGACAACTCCAGTGGCGTGGGGTACATCATGGACGCCAGCTATCGCTACCCGACGCAGGTCATGATGATGGACTGCGAAATGGCCGAACTGCGATCGCCGCACGGGTTCCACTACCAGAACCACGGGGACCAGTTTGTGGACCTGGAGGAAACGGACGACGAAGGTCTGATACGGCCCCTCGGGTTTGACTTTCAGCCGAGCCGCGGACGGGCTTCGGTTTAGGAGAAGGGGTGGAGAATTTAATTAATTAATGATAAGGAAAAAGAACAAGTTTTGGGTCTAAATTTTTAAGAAATAAAAACACACACACACTCACACAAAAGTACCATTGTCGAGTTTTTAGCGTTAGTGATTGGGAGCAATCGGTTGAAGTAATAATAAAAAACTAATAATAAAACAAGAATCGAAGAATAAATCATTTTTTTTTTCATTTCATTGAGATTGCCCCTAAAGGCAGGATTCTGCAATCAACGAGCCGTGAAAATTGCTTCCTTTTCTTTCCCAGGTCGGCAGGTCGGTCAGTGCCGCCAGAGGTAAGGGTTGAATGAAAAAAGTTTTTTATTTCGGCGAAATATGAATTAATCCAGGTGGAAAGGTTTAATTGATTGTGTCGGGGCGATAATTGAAAATGAATTTTCAATTGGCTTCATTTGACTACGTCTGAGAAATGCAAGTTTTGGTTGTTGCGGCAATTTGAGTGACTTAATTGGAAATTGATTGTTCTTGTGTCATTTGGGATGAAGATCAATCAGGATAAAAGGAGAGCTGTTAGCAATTTTGAACAATAAATTTGATTGATTCATCTTTTTTTTTCTGTAAATAAATTAAAGGTGAACAGTAGGGGAGAGTGGGGAGACTTGATCCCCTTTTTTGTATCGCACATAACTCTGTCAATTTCTTACAAAACTATGAACTTTTTGCATGAATTGAAAGCTTAAACATTCAACTATGTTTGGCTGATAAGGGTATTTCATCAGATAAACTCTTCGAATCATGCCAAGCGTTTAAAAAAAATAATTTTTAAACCGACATTTTCAAAATGTTGGGGGTAATTTGATCCCCCTTTCAACATTTTGAAGAAATCTTAAGCAAAATGTTTCTTATTCATCCAAACTTTTAATTTTCTATAAGTTGCAGCAATTTCACATTAAACCTGTACGTTTGTGTTCAAAATATAACAAGTTTAGCATGCAAAATATTTAGAAACTTAATTTTTTTTTTAGACCAAAATTGAGCATGTTTACAAAAGCTGGTAATGTTTGTTTACAAAATTTTTGAAAAATGGTTCAAACTGCAGTAAGTTATGTACAACTATACTAAAGGAAACTATGTATGAAAACCCAGCCCAATTAATTAATCTTGAAGCTAATCTAGTGACTGTAAAAATGCTGGGATCAAGTAAGTTAACGCACTTTTTTAAACAATTGATTGTAAAAATAGTATGACGATAAATTTAACGTCAAATGCGTAAGGGTTTTGGAGTTCATATGTTTATCAAACAATTCATGTATAAAAAATATTTTTTTGAATAATTTTTGAGTGTTTTATATACTTGAGCAATTCTTTACGAAATCGGTATTTTTTCTTCAATTTTAATTTTTGTATTTTTTTATCCGACTGAAACTTTTTTGGTGCCTTCGGTATGCCCAAAGAAGCCATTTTGCATCATTTGTTTGTCCATATAATTTTCCATACAAATTTGGCAGTTGTCCATACAAAAATGATGTATGAAAATTCAAAAATCTGTATCTTTTGAAGGAATTTTTTGATCGATTTGGTGTCTTCGGCAAAGTTGTAGGTATGGATACGGACTACACTGGAAAAAAATAATACACGGTAAAAAAAATTTGGTGATTTTTTTATTTAACTTTTTATCACTAAAACTTAATTTGCAAAAAAACACTATTTTTAATTTTTTTTTATTTTTTGATATGTTTTAGAGGACATAAAAATGTCAACTTTTTAGAAATTTCCAGGTTGTGCAAAAAATCATTGACCGAGTTATGATTTTTTTAATCAATACTGATTTTTCCAAAAAATCGAAATTTAGGTCGCAAAAATTTTTCAACTTCATTTTTCGATGTAAAATTGAATTTGCAATCAAAAAATACTTTAGTGTAGTTTTCAAGTTATAGCCATTTTTATGTAACTTTTTTCAAAATAGTCCCAGTTTTTCATTTTTAAAAATTAGTGCACATGTTTGCCCACCTTTGAAAAAAATATTTTTGAAAAGCTGAGGAAATTCTCTATATTTGCTTCTTCGGACTTGGTTGATACGACCTTTAGTTGCTGAGATATTGCAATGCAAAGGTTTAAAAACAGGAAAATTGATGTTTTCTAAGTCTCACCCAAACAGCCCACCATTTTTCAATGTCGATATCTCAGCAACTAATGGTCCGATTTTCAATGTTAAAATATGAAATATTTTTGAAATTTTTCGATTTTTTCGAAAACAATATTTTCAAAATTTTCAAATCGAGACTATCATTTCAAAAAGGCCAAACATTCAATATTACGCCCTTTTAAAATGTTAGTCTTGATTTGAAAATTTTGAAAATATTGTTTTCGAAAAGATCGGAAAATTTCACAAATGTTTCATATTTTAGCATTGAAAATCGGACCATTAGTTGCTGAGATATCGACATTGAAAAATGGTGGGTTGTTTGGGTGAGACTTAGAAAACATCAATTTTCCTGTTTTTAAATCTTTGCATTGCAATATCTCAGCAACTAAAGGTCGTATCAACAAAGTCCGAAGAAGCAAAATATAGAGAATTTTCTCAGCTTTTCAAAAATATTTTTTTCAAAAGTGGGCAAACATTTGCACTAATTTAAAAAAATGAAAAACTGCGACTGTTTTCAAAAAAGTCACTTAAATATGGATTTAACTTGAAAACGGTGCACTTTATGAAAATTTCCCAAAAGTAATTTTTGATTGCAAATTGGATTTTACATCAAAAAATGAAGTTGAATAATTTTTGCGACCAAAATTTCGATTTTTTGAAAAAATCAGTATTGATTAAAAAAATTATAACTCGGTCAATGATTTTTTGCACAACCTGGAAATTTCTGAAAAGTTGACATTTTATGTCCTCTAAAACATATCAAAAAATAAAAAAAAATTAAAAATAGTGTTTTTTTGCAAATCAAGTTTTAGTGATAAAAAGTTAAATAAAAAAATCACCAAATTTTTTTTACCGTGTATTTTTTTTTCCAGTGTAGTCCGTATCCATACCTACAACTTTGCCGAAGACACCAAATCGATCAAAAAATTCCTTCAAAAGATACAGATTTTTGAATTTTCATACATCATTTTTGTATGGACAGCTGCCAAATTTGTATGGAAAATTATATGGACAAACTAATGATGCAAAATGGCTTCTTTGGGCATACCGAAGGCACCAAAAAAGTTTCAGTCGGATTAAAAAATATAAAAAAATCGAATGACCGTGATCCTAGAGAACTGATCACTTATCAAAATAAAGAAAAAAGATCTCTTGGAAGTTTTTTGCAGCACATTTTTGAAAAATTTGTGTAACTCAATCTAAACATTTTTTATTTTTTTTCTTTGTTTTCTACAATGAGTTTTAGTCAATTTCGCACAACTTTCTAGAACAAAGCTAATTGTCTTACCCACATGCTGACGAGATACAGGCTTGGGATCAAGTGTCCCCGGGGATCAAGTCTCCCCACTCTCCCCTATATTTGATCATATGCTTGACTTTAATGTATGTAAGAGTTTTTTATGATGATGGTCAAACTTTACGTTTTGAAGCAAGTTTGATCTCAAAACTTTCAGCAATGGTTCAACTTTCATTAGCACAGTAACCCATCAACGATCCAAAAGTGTGTGCTCCTAGAACTCCCTACCATTACAGCTCATAAATATGTATCAAGCTTCACCTTCCCCCCAAAAAATAAGTGCCACCACATTCAGCACTAAAAGAGCATTTTCCGTGCACGAATCATATGCCATTAATATGTGCCCCTTTTTTTCGTCACAACCTGCCCGATTTACCTTTTTACGGGTAATATCATTCACGTTCGCACACGATGCCCAGCACGGGGACAAATTTATTCCGTAACGGGGAAATAATTTTCAAAGTTATGCTTACGAGTGTCCTCTGATGGAAAAGTGCTGCTCCCAAAAAAATAAAGCAGTGTCGCATAAATGATGGGTTGCCGCTCATAAATACAACCTTCAAGAGGGGCGGTCGAACAAATCGGAACCGTGAATCACGGAAAAGTGTTTTTCCCCCGGAATCCAGGCGAATCCTAGCGGTTGGGATATAAAATAGATGGTTGGCAATATTTTTTTCTAACGTGGTGTGTATTGTGCGTGGTGAGCAGAAAAAAGGATTAGTTATGGGTTAAGGTCCCAGAATGGTTAATGCATTTCAAGAGTGGTGGGTGACCCAGTCCCGGGGTTGGTCATTTCGGGATTTCTAAGCTTCGATGACCATTTCGAAATGGGACACGCATAAATTAGATCGGCAATAAAGGGGATTGTGGAGATTGCGTTTCAAGTGATTCAACCATGTGTGAATCAAGATAATGGAAGTGCTGTGAGGATTGGGATTCAGATATTTATGTTTAGGTCAAGACGATATAAATAACCAAGAATGCTTATCTCAAATTTTTTGCAAGTACTGAAAGCAACCTAAAGAAGATTGAAAAGAGATGATTTTTGCAATACTTTAGAAATTCAGAAGTTCAAGTGAATTTGTATGTGAAAATCTGAATTTTAGAATAAATTAAAAGAAAAACGCTTCTAGACGCTAACCAGATTTGAATCTTGGAAAAGCTCTGGAAAGTAGAACTCTAAACATTGTATGAAGTTTTGGGTTTGATGATTTTATTTTTTCATGTGACTTTGCCAATGTTTAAAAACGTATTTTTCCTGGGTAAAATTTGGACGTATTTTTAACTAATATCCCCTCCTTTTTATTTCAACATAAATGAGGAGTATTTTTTCATGCCCCAGCAGTTCAATGCTTGAAATTTTTATTAAAAAAAACGAAACACTCAAAAATTTAAAAGTTAATTAAAAATTATGAAAAAAGGGAAATAGGCATATGATAATGATGGAAGTTTGTAATGATGTACAAAAATTAATCAACAGAAGTAAAGTTTTTACAGATCAAAAGTTTCTTAAAATTACCAAAAAACATTAGAAAAATAAGAAAATAGCAGTAGAGTGGTAATTGAAAGGGCTGTGTATACAGCGTCCAATTTTCCGGGGTTACAAAATTCCCGGGAAACAGGAAATTTTCAACAAATTTTCCGAGGAATCTCGGGAAATTTGATTTTTTTTCGCAAATTTATCTGATCTTAATTCTAATTACTATTTTGCAACAAAATGGTATAGAATAGTAACAGCAATGGTTAAAATATGTGAGAGGATCAATTGATGACTTGACTGCTTGTAAAAAAACATACAACTTTAAAAAAATATTTAATTGGTCTAAATTTATAAGCTATCTTCGTACAAATTATAAAAAATAGTTATAAGTATTTTTTTTGTTTTGTTAAGAAGTAGGTATTATTATTTTTTAATCACATTGTTTGGAAAATGAGTAAAATGAATCCATGCTCCAAAACCATAAAATTGCTTTTAGGTTTGTTTTTGTGCCAAGTTTGTGTGAATAACAAAGGCAAATATTTTTTCCATAACTAATCTTACTTGTTTGATCTCATGAATAAATAGATAAGCATTGCATTTTGATAAGCATTCAATTTACCTTCTTTTTCATTTGATATACCATTTTTATACAATCTCAACTCAAAGTTTAAATAAATTTGTAGCAAGCTTTTGAAATATGTTTAGCATTTTTAGGGCACCTTTTATATGTTATGAAGTGGGTTTTCAATGATTTAGCCATGTAAATGACTACGGTTAAATGAATTTTCATAGCAAAAAAGCAGTTAAGTAATTTCATATATAAACCTCTTACGACCATAATAGCTCTACTGCCCATTAGACCGTCCCAAAAAAAAAAAAAATGAAAAGTTGTCAAATCTTCGGTGCTCACCCCTAGAATGATAGATTAGGATGTCAGGAACAATGTTTTCATACAACAAAAAATTCCCAAATATGGTTTACAACTCGCGCGCGGAGCTTGAATGAAAATGTGCATTTTTCGAGTATTTTTCAGAAATGCTAGTAACAATCATACTAAAGTCATTAAAATTTGGTCGTCGTGGGCTTCAAGTTATAGTTTAATGTCCCTTGAACAAATTCCTGTACAGACATAGTCAATAAAAGCTTGTGTTTGTGCATGGCAGGGCGTTTTAGGGAGAAAAAAATGTATTTTTTAGCCAAAAATTTCAAAAATCACTCCCCAAAACGAGCCAAAAAAAATTGCAGCCAAAACTATTGCATTCAGCTTATAGGAAATTTTACGAAGATAATTTTGCTTTTTTTAACATTCCATTTATGTCCACACAAAGCCGAGATATTTGCATTTTAGTGAACAAAAAGCGACGAATTTTTAAAATTCTTGGTATATAAGCGTTTTTAGAATAAAACATTGGCTACTATGATTACAAACGGAAAGGCATATATTTTTGATATTTTTATTTTTTTCGCTCAAAAACGATATTTGTAAATAACATTTCATGAAAAAACATGAGATTTTCTCATAATGTGACGTAAACGACAAATAATTATAAATCAAAATTAATTTTATTAAAGTTCATACCTCCAAACTGTAAACGTGATTTTTTTATGTATGTACATTCGAATAAAACAAATTCATTTATTAAAAAAAATATTTTTTTCAAAAAAGGTTTCCCAGCTTTATTTGTTCATATCGAGAAGAGCACAGAGCAGTACTTATAAATATGTCGTTTACGTCACATTGTGGGAAAATCTCATGTTTTTTCATAAAATGTTATTAACAAATATCGTTTTTGAGCGAGCAAAACAAAATTATCCAAAATATATACGCTTCCGTTTGTAATCATAGTAGCCAATGTTTTATGCTAAAAACGCTTATATACCAAGAATTTAGAAAATTCGTCACCTTTTGTTCACTAAAATGCAAGTATCTCGGCTTTGCGTGGACATTGAATGTTAAAAAAGCAAAATTATCTCCGTAAAATTTCCTATAAGCTGAATGCATTTGTTTTGGCTGCAATTTTTTTGGCTCGTTTTGAGGAGCGATTTTTGAAATTTTTTATCTAAAAAATCCAATATTTTCTCCCTAAAACGCCCTGCCATGCTCAAACACAAGCTTTTATTGACTATGTCTGTACAGGAATTTTTTTCAGGGGACATTAAACTATAACTTGAAGCCAAAGGCGACCAAATTTTAATGGCTTTAGTATGATTGTTACTCCATTTCTGAAAAATACTCGAAAAATGCACTTTTTTTCATTCAAGCTCCGCGCGCGAGTTGTAAACCATTTTTGGGATTTTTTTGTTGTATGAAAACATTGTTCCTGACATCCTAATCTATCATTCTAGGGGTGAGCACCGAAGATTTGACAACTTTTCATTTTTTTGGGACGGCCTTTTGGAGAATCGGCTATTATGCCAAATCAAGTATTCCTAGAGAAAACGCGTTTTTGTGTTCGTCACCAAATCATCGCCACGGCTATTTCAAAGGGGAATGGATCATTAGCTTTTCGGTTTTTCGCATCGGCAGTCAAAACTAAACAATATTTTAGAGAAAATTAAAATTTCAGAAGATGCATTGGAACTAGCACATGGAGGGATAATCTCGATTTTGACAAAAGTGGATATTAACTTTTTTTATTGTGGGCAAAAAATTAAATTTAAACTGTAATCCCACGAACACAAATTTATTTAATTCAGCACAACCCTCTTTGAGACAATTTTCGCATTAAAAAAAACTTATTAAAATTAAAATAGTTCATTTTCATTCCAAATTATCGTTATTTGTGCATCCCAACAAATTAACAAGATCTATTCACAGTTGTGAAAATCGAACAGAAAATTGTTCGATACAATTTACTGTTCTTATTGAACTTTTCAGTGAGTTGAGTTCATTCACTTTTTTTTATTTAAAAAAAATGTATAGTTCCGTTTGAATATCGGAAATTTGTTAAATTCGCTGGAAACGGGAAATATTTTTTTTTTGGGAAATCCCAAAAAAATCCTCTAGCTGTTTACTTTTTAAAGGAATTTTGAACAAAAATCCCCAATTTTCACCTTTTTATAAGGTCTAATAGGCAGGTGTGTCAGGTGTCTTATGACGTTATATAGACTTTTTTTTACTGGTGGTAAAAATTATTAATTTTCAATGAGTTTGGACTAGCCAAGGAACCACGAGAATGTTATGCTGATTTGATCTGTTGTTTAGATATTAGGATGTAACAAAAATGACTTTTTGGCGGGCATTCAAGGGTTTGTTCCGGTGGGCATACTGAGCCCAAATCCAAAATATGAGCTTGATTGGACGTAACAGGAGCTGGCGCTCCGCCCTTCAATTTTAAATGGGATTTAACCCGTAAAAAAAGATTTTTTCAAAAATGGCACTTTTTGAGGCATTTTGGCCACTGAAGCGTTTATTTTCAACATCATTGGCGTGTAGGCCAGATCCTTGCGCATCTTTTGGTGTATATATCATTGAAATTTGGAGCACCCTGGAGCTCGGTACAGACCTTCAAAGTTTGGCATTTTTTCGAAAAATCGGTCCCGGCAAAAAAGATATGCGTCGCGCCTCGCGACGCCCTAGACGCCATTTGATTTTGCCGGGGCCGATTTTTCGAAAAAATGCCAAACTTTGAAGGTCTGTACCGAGCTCCAGGGAGCTCCAAATTTCAATGATATATACACCAAAAGATGCGCAAGGATCTGGCCTACACGCCAGTGATGTTTTTGGTAAACGCTTCAATGGCCAAAATGCCTCAAAAAGTGACATTTTTGAAAAAATCTTTTTTTACGGGTTAAATCCCATTTAAAATTGAAGGGCGGAGCGCCAGCTCCTGTTACGTCCAATCAAGCTCATATTTTGGATTTGGGCTCAGTATGCCCACCGGAACAAACCCTTGAATGCCCGCCAAAAAGTCATTTTTGTTACACTCTATTAGATATATTCTGATATAAAATTTCCCAATACAACTCGATTCTACCCTTGTATTTCAACCAAATGTTGCACTTAAATTGAATTGTTTATAGTTTGCATTATAATAAAATCTCAATCTGTTTTCTCCCATAATATTAGACGGTAGATCGAGTGGACTAATTGAATAAATGATAAATATTAATATTACGTAGAAACTTTGCAGAGTACTATCTACTTGCATTTTATGTTTTTAAATCAAACAAGGTTTGGTTTAGGGCGTCCAAATTTCCCGGTTTTTGAATTTCCCGGGAAATGGGAAAAATATTTTTGGAATCCCGGGAATTTCCGGGATCCCGGGAAATTTTTGAAACAGTCATAAAATCTATGTTTTCATTAGATTTGTTATGTTTTCAAGTATAAAATCATAGAATAAGCTCAATCATTTTAATTGGTGATAATCTACACTTCGATCTAAACAAGGACGACAGTTTTTAAATAGCTTAAACGAAATTGAAACAAGTTTTTTGTTTTTTGTTGTACTTTGGATTTTAAAAGAACTTCAATTTGATTCAAATTAAATAAACATATACAAATAATATTTATATATTATATTATATTATTATTTAATAATATTTATTAAATATATTTATTTTTTATATGACATGATTAGAAGAGCTTGAACAATTTCTTTGAAAATATCTTTAAAAAACAAGAGGCGACAACAAATAAAATGACACCAGTCAATGTTAAATTTTAGATACCTAAGTTACGAGTTTCATGTTTAATATCATAATAGTTTATGCAACAAGTGGCAAAAGGAAGATTTTTTCAGCACGAGTCGTACATTTATCGGATAAATCTCGATTACTTTTTCAAAATGTCCTATGTACAAAGGAAACTCTTGGCGCATTGGTTGTTTTGAAAAAAGTAATCTAGAAATACGACAAGTGCTGGAAAAAAAAAGGTACTAATCCTGAAAAGTTCAACTTTCACAAAAAAACATATGCAAAAAATACATTTTACAAATTATCTTTAAATTACTACCGCCAACTATGAAAAACAGGAATACAGTCTGAATAGGTAAGGACATTTTAAAGCAATAAATTTAAAAAATCGGTGTTCTGTGAAATTGTTTTGTTCTGTTCCTGTTTTAACCAAAGTCATTCAAAACATCATGCAAAAAAATGGCTAAATAGCTGTCTTAATTCTTTTCCTGTCCTTATTTGCCCCAAATGCCAGTGTTTGATGAAAAATAATTTGGTTTGATTTTTTTCCAAATTTTAAATCATAAATATACGTAGATATCTCAATCTTTTAAAAATATATAAAATCAGATAGGAAATATTTTAAGCGCTAGGCATTTTGCAGATCGGTAAACTAAAATTTTAACAGTTTTCCCTAATACATCAAATTTATTCGGATGTATGCCGAATACAAATTATAATGCTTTAAAATTATTATCGATTATGAGGTATTCAACTGTTCATCCATTTCCGCATCCAAATCTGAATTTCCAGACCAAAATTTGTTTTTTCTTTATTTCGGGAATTCCCGGGACAAATTATAAAAAAATCCCGGGATTCGGGAATTCCCGGTTTTGGAAAAATCCCGGGAATTTTGTCCCGGGAATTCCCGGGATGGACGCACTAGTTTGGTTCAACTGAGGAAAGGCTAGATTTCCGAATAAATTTTCCACATAGCAGAACCCACGTCTTCATCATTGTTGAGCTAATTTTGGAAAAGCGCCAAAACTTCTCCATTATCCTTTCCCATGTGGCTTGTCGTGCATAATTTCATAATTTTTAAGTCTTCATTTTTTATCCTCCTCAAACTTTTCACAATTCCCGTAAGTATTCCCGTTTTTTTTTGTTTTCCGCATTCTCAAGTCTAGGCAACTTTCGGCAAACACACATGCGATGATAAAATTATGCAAACCGTTCCGCCCTCCCGAAGTCGAAAATTGTCTATTATCTGGGAGCAGAAGCAGCAGCAACAGCAACCAGATTACTTTACACGTGGTAGCGTAAAACTGTACACACGTGCTGTGGCGCGTTCCAAACGACGATGAAGACGTCGTCGTCGACGGTGGCAATGGTTTCGCGATATGAGAACTTAATAAAAATTTATCGTTGATGATACTTTCTTTTTTGGGTCTGCTCGACTTCCTCGTATAAATATGTACATTACACTCATCTGCATAATCGAGTTGCTGGAGCAGTTTTGCCATAAGTTGGGGTGTGGGGGCGTGTGTGCCACCTGGGAGGTCCTGAGCGAGAGAAAAAAAATCTACAAAGTTACTCCTTCTTCCAAGAATGGTGCAATCAAAGCCCATGAATAATTAAGGCATCGCGAGTCAGCAGCTTGTGGAGCATTCTACCGTGAAATGATACTTGAGCTAGGATTCATAATTCTGGAACTCTTTAGGGTTTAACAATGTAGACTCACGTGACTTTTGAAAAAGAAAAAAACTCGTGAAAAATGGAGCAGAATAGATTCAATTTAGTCCTTTCAAAGGACATTGGATTCAATTGAAATCTAGGTATTTGAATAAGGTACGTTGAATTAGCACATTTTGATCAACAAAAAATCAACTATTACATAATAATATTACTCTGAAAGTCATTTAAAATAACAACACCGTCAGTGAAATTTCCATACATGGCACTTTACAAGCTGCTAACAGAATAAAACAAACTTTACCATATGATCCCCTCCAAATCACCTTTGTGCTGATAGAACAGGTTTCGATGTTTTTGCATAGACGGTTGGACAAAGTTCTACGTTGACGTGTCCTGAGGTACATCAACAAACGCAACCCCTGTTTGCCTGCATGCATTCTCGATGCACCGTCACATGAATGTTGCCAACCATCCATCGCGACTTGAAAGAGCAGTTCCATCACTTTGTGCAAACCAGCAGCGACGAACGCTGAATAAATTTGCAATGATGTTTTGCTAAAGTTGTTGTTTATGGAAAGTTCGATGGGCAGGGCATGGAGGGAGGAGTGAGCGTCGACGAACACTTTGAGCCAACCTCCTATTTGGTGTAACTTTTGTGCAAACACAGCACATCACTGCAAAGTTTCAGTTGGCCATTTTTGATGCCAGGGTAGAGCGGAATCATTGCTTAGCAAAGCACATTCCCGCCCATTGGGTCACATCCATCACAAGTTAACATTGCTGGACGGAGTTGGAAGAAAATTTCAGCGTTAAAAAAATCAAACAACAATCCGTAATTTCTCTCCAAACCCTTCAACTAATAGGACAAAAAAGAGCCCAGCTCGGTTCAAAACCCTTCATCGCCAGCAGCATCAGCAGCAACCGATTCCTGCCACTTCCGGTGACGACGTCTTCGTTGTCGTCTTCCAGAGAAATGGGGAACGGCCAAGAAATGAAATATTATGCTTATTTATTCATTAACAACGCCACCAACAGCTACCAGAGAGAGAAAAAGCAAAAAACTAGACCAGCGAGCTCGAACAAGTTTTGCAGCTGGCATAAGACCTCCTTTTTTTTCGTGTTCGAGTTCTCTACGCGGTTGTGAGCAGGGATGTTGTTCTGAAGTGATTTTCTCAGGAGAGATTTTTTTAAATTTCTTTTGCGAAAGATTAAAAAAATTTAATTAGTTATTACAATTATTTTTTGGGGACAAACACATAAGAATTCAGTTATTTTGAAGATTTTTTTTAACTATGCGTTTGCTTGTCATTTGGCTTAAATATCGTGAAGCTTCAGCTGAAATGTTGTTTGATTAGTTTTCAAATTTAAATATCTGTAGATAAAAATCTTATATTTTAACCAGAAGAATTTCAATAATTATTAACAAGAAGCCTCCCCTAACAATCTATTTTGTTATTTTTCTCTTAATACAGACCATATTATGTATTTTTTTACTTTTATCGTCAAATTCGAGTTCTTCTTTAGTCAAATGAGAATGGTTGATTATCTGTTATCTAGTGTGTCCATCCCGGGAATCCCCGAGACAAAATTCCCGGTTTTTTTTCCAAAACCGGGAATTCCAGAATACCAGGATTTTTTTTAATTTGTCCCGGGATTTCCAGGAATTGAAAAAAAAAACACAAATTTTGATCTGAAAATTCAGATTTGGTTATGGAAATAGATGAATATTTTAATACTTAGGAATCGATAACAATTTTAAATCACTAAATTCCCGGGATTTTAAAAATACTTTTCCCGTTTCCCGGGAAATTAAAAACCCGGGAAAATTGGACGCCCGGCTGTGATCCTATCAAAGTACAAAATGCGTTTTTTTTCAATATTTCATCGCAGTCATTTTTGACGCCATCTCGCCAAAGAAAAAAAAATATATGTTTTAGAAAATATATCGAGTCAGGATCCAGTCCAGTCCAGTCGACTGTATTGATTTTACAAATTGTTAGCAAATTTTGATTTCTGATTTATGAAAGCTCTTTTAAAGTTCTTCTTTCATATTCACTCCCCGAAAAGTTTATTTGGTCTCCAAAGAAATCAATTTTAAATTTTACAATTAATACTTCAAAAGTTTTAATCAGAGTGAAATATCCCGGGAATTTGCAGATATCTACTACTTTTGTTTCTCGGGAATTTTGAATTTAATGAAATTTTTATTAAAATTAATTTTAATGAATTCTAAATTCAATTGTTTTTGAGGATTTAAACTGTTATCTTTTTTTCAGTGCTTGAAGAATGATTTAAGAAACGTATCTTCAGCCAGCCTTTGAATCACCTACACAGTTAAAAAAAATCATGGTAATATTACATCTGGGAATGAGTACATCTTTTATGTTTGACAAAATCTGGGGTTAAAAAGTCTCGAAATGTGTAACTTCCCATCTAAAAATATGTAAATTTACAACTTTTCTGTTATAATGCCCCTTTTTGAGTCTAAATTGTGGTAATATTACATCATAAAATTTCAAATCTAAACCTTCCAAATTCCAATTTAAAACCGTCCAAATTTACACATTTTTTTACCGTGTATTGTATGATAAAATATTTAGAAAATTGTCCGGTTCCAATGTTGGCAGATATTTCGATGCATTTGTTACGGATCGGTACTAATATGTTGACATTTGGGAAAAGTTTGCAAATCAAATTTTATTAAACTTTGATTTTTTATTAACAATTTCAACACTTATTTTAACATTGATTCAATAGATATGGAAAAATCCAAAATCTTTTCTAAACAGGTTAAGGATATTTACTTTTGCACTGTTATGGCAAATTCAACATACATTTTTTTTAATTTTTGTTGCCCTTTGCCCTTTAAAGCACTCCACAAATAGTGGTACCGTAAACCGGGGTGACATTGATAAGATTTCAATTTATTTTTAGAATATTTTCCAACTGGTAAGGTTTTTCTCAAGACTTTTATCTTTAAAACATGTACTGGGGTAGGCCACACAAGGTCCATGCACTTTCTTTGAAAAAGAGTTTTTTTTCAAAAGTGTTAAAAATAGTTGCGTTGAAAATTCTAATTTGGAATTCTGGGGTGACTATGATAGTCAAAGTTTTTCATGTTAAATCAGATTTAAAGTGTTCAAAATTGTATGTTTAAGTCAAACGTATCATCTATTGCTGATATAGTTGATAAGAAAAAAAAAACAAAGTTTGATAAAAAGAGAACTGTGTGTGTGTATGTGTGTGTGTACAACCAACCAAACGGGACCACGCGGTCACTTCTTACAAATTGAGTTGTTTCCATGTATTTTTAGATCTACACTCTATACATGCAAATAACTCGCATAGGCATTTGGAAGGTGTTAGCTCTGTCGAGCTTCGGTGACCCATTTCTACGCTGGCTTGCCGAGCGCGAGGTACTTCAGCTTTATCGACAAGCCCCGCCCTGAAGAACGTTTGCACCAATCGGGTTCAAACGTTATTTAGAACTTCCGAACCCTTGCCAAATGGACAAGGACCCAGCGCGTATATAGTTGATAGTAACAGTATTCCTAATTCCAGTCATATCTCACCAAGCCGTGATGGCCTAGTGGTTAGCATTTTTGCTTACCAATCCAAAGGACGGGGGATCGAACCCCGACTCGAGCGCGTTTGATTTTTCGTTCATGTTCAGAGTTTCAAGATTTATAATTCCAATACTTTTTCGTTGGGAGCAGATGGGAATCGAACCCAGGACCATTCGCTTACAAAGCGAACACCGTAACCAGTCAGCCACGGCCGCTCCCTAAAGTTTGATAAAAAGAGAACTATGTTTATAAACTTTTCTTAGCAAAATACATATAAATTTTAGTAAAAAATGTTAAAAAGTCAGAGTTTCGTTTGAAATTCGTTGAAACTAGTTTTGTTTATACAAAATTCAATTTATATTACAGGATTCGAAGCACAAACCAAAAAATTTCATATTTTATATCTTGACTTTTTTTTTGATAAGGTCCTATAAACAAATGTAAACATTGAGTGTATCCCGCTTACTCCGATGGACTTTGACATAAGGTGTGAAAGGGATACACTCAATGTTTACATTTGTTTATAGGACCTTATCAAAAAAAAGTCAAGATATGAAATTTGTTCTACTGAAAATGCCTCTGAATATGAAGATTTTTTTGAATTATGTTTCAAAAACACATAATATATATTATTTACAAACTTATTTTACCTTCTCCTAGTGACAAGTTGCCCAAAGAATCCGAAAATGCATCAAAACGATAAAAAAAATCATGGCACTATATTAAATAATAATATAAAAATAATGCTATTAATCAACATTTTCTTAATTGAGCAATTCTCTACCAAAACCGGAAATGGATTTTACTTGTATTTTTTGATTTGGCTTAAACTTTGTGGGAGCCTTCCCTATGACCAAATCGACGGTAACATTTCAAAAGGCATCATGTACATTTTGACACTTTCTGGGTTATTGCATATTCTGAAAGTACTCCTAATAAGCTACCTCTCCACCAAAAATGAGCAAAAGTTACTTCAGTAAAGTCTGTTTAATCATGATTTTAAATAAAGTAACATTAACAAAATCTGTGCCATCAGCAGTCCATGTTTATATAGCCCTGTCAACCTGTCAAACAAAAGACTACATAAACCTCGTGACGAAATAAAAGCAACATGAACAAAGCGCCATGTACATTCGGCGAAGAAAAACGAATCATAACAAAGCGTCCCCCTCAATGACAGCAGGGTGATATAGACGTTGGTGATTTCAAAAGAAGTTATGTTTGTTTTTCTCAAATAAAATTACGGAAATAATGTTTTATTGAATATGGATGATCAAGTATCAATAAAAGCAACGTTTTTCATTGTTTGTTATCATTAGAACATCTTATTTTGTTTTTATATTAAAATGGGAATTGAAAATAGATGCTCAACATTCAAATGCGTTTTTCTCAAAACGCATGGTTTGTACATGATGCTTTTTGAAATGTTGGCGTCGAAATAAGCTTTTTTGCGTCATTGGTTCACCCATACAAGTCTCCATACAATTTTGGCTGCTGTCCATACAAAAATGGTATGTAAATATTCAAACAGCTATAACTTTTGAGTGAATTTTCTGATCAATCGGCAAAGTTGTAGGTATTGTTGAGGACTTTTGAGAAAAAAATAGGTACACGGAAAAAAAAATTTGCAGATTTTTTTATCAACTTTTTTTTCACTGAAACTCAATTTCCCAAAATATGTATTTTTTTATTTTCGAGATTTTTTGATATGTTTTAGGGGACAAAAATCCGCAACTTTTGAGCTATAGAGAAACATGGTCAAAAAATCTGCCACCGAGTTATAAATTACAGCTGTTTAAATTTTTAAATCAAGACTAGCATTTTAAATGGGCGTAATATTCAATGTTTGGCCCTTTTAAAATGTTAGTCTTGATTTAAAAAATTCAAAATATTTTTTTCGAAGAGATCGGAAAATTTCACGAATGTTTCATGTATTATTATTGAAAATTGGACCATTAGTTGCTGAGATATCGTCATTAGAAAATGGTGGGTTAATTTCGTGAGATTAAGAAAACTTCAATTTTCGTGTTTCTTTTTCTTAAAGCGGCTCTATCTCAGCAATCCGAGGTCCAATCTTCAATGTCTCTTAGACAATTTTATAGCAAATTTTCTGAACTTTTCAGAAAAAATATTTTTAGAAATGGTCACTCATGGTCACTTTTTTAAAAAATTGAAAAACTGCAAATATTTCGCTAAAATCAAACTTTCGGTGGCTAAATTTTGAAAACGGAGCTCTTTATCAAAAAATCTGTAAAGTACTTTTAGATTGCAAATTCAATTTTGCATTGAAAAATAATGTCAAACTTGTTTTTGCATGCAACTTCGATTTTTTCCAAAAATCAATATTTTTTCAAAAATACATAACTCGACGGCAGATTTTTTGACCATGTTTCTCTATGGCTCAAAAAATGCGGATTTTTGTCCCCTAAAACATATCAAAAAATCTCGAAAATCAAAAAATACTTATTTTGGAAAATTGAGTTTTAGTGAAAAAAAAAGTTGATTAAAAAATCTGCAATTTTTTTTACCGTGTGCCAATGTTTTCTCAAAAGTCCTCAACAATACCTACAACTTTGCCGAAGACACCAAATTGATCAGAAAATTCACTCTAAAGTTAAAGCTGTTTAAATATTTACATACCATTTTTGTTTGGAAAGCAGCCAAAATTGTATGGAGACTTGTATGGGTGAACCAATGACGCAAAATAGCTTATTTGGTCATAGGAAAGGCCCCCACAAAGTTTGAGTCAAATAAAAAAATACAAAAAATAAAAATGGTCAAAATCGGCCGATTTCGTAGAGAGTTGCTTAATTATAGTTAACTAATTTTTCAAAATTTTATGAAAACATCTTCTAGCAGTACTTTCAACACTTCTCTAGCACGGTCAGTATGATTCCTTACCATTTCGTACGTATTTAATTTCTAATCTTCATTTTGCGGAAAAATCTCAAACTTATAAAAGTCACCCCGTTTTACGGTACCAATTAATTCTTCAAACACTGTGATACAAATAAAAAAAAAATATAAAATTTATATACATTTTCTTGAAGTGTATGAGTTTTTACATGCGGTCCTATGGGTAATTCTCTACCAACTCACACGAAATCGGGAAAAGTTGCCCCGACCCCTCTTCAATTTGCGTGAAACTTTGTCCTAAGGGGTAACTTTTGTCCCTGATCACGAATCCGAGGTCCGTTTTTTGATATCTCGTGACGGAGGGGCGGTACGACCCCTTCCATTTTTGAACATGCGAAAAAAGAGGTGTTTTTCAATAATTTGCAGCCTGAAACGGTGATGAGATAGAAATTTTTGTCAAAGGGACTTTTATGTAAAATTAGACGCCCGATTTGATGGCGTACTCAGAATTCCGAAAAAACGTATTTTTCATCGAAAAAAACACTTTTTTTCGTAAAATCGCGATAACTCGTGATGTTTATAAGCAAACCCCTTATGTCTATATATCAAAATTTTTGTAATTATCTGCTCTACAACTTTGTAGAACATTGTTACACTCTAAAAAATAACCCTGCAAAGTTAGAAAAAACACGAAATTTTAAATTGAAAATTTTTGTTCTAAATGAAAAAATGACCCTTCTGGGTCAATGTAGATTCGAAAAGAACATTAAATTTCCCATAAAATGACATGTTCCAAAAATTTTTACAGTCGAGTAACGGAAAATGGGAGAATTTTTAAAACTTTTTTAGTGTTTTTTTCGATGAAAAATACGTTTTTTTCAGAATTCTGAGTACGCCATCAAATCGGGCGTCTAATTTTACATAAAAGTCCCTTTGACACCAAATTTCTATCTCATCACCGTTTCAGGCTGCAAATTATTGAAAAACACCTCTTTTTTCGCATGTTCAAAAATGGAAAGGGTCGTACCGCCCCTCCGTCACGAGATATCAAAAAACGGACCTCGGATTCGTGATCAGGGACAAAAGTTACCCCTTAGGACAAAGTTTCACGCAAATTGAAGAGGGGTCGGGGCAACTGCTGTGTGAGTTGGCGGAGAATTACCCCTATACAATTTTGTTTTAAAATATTATTTAGAACCAGGATCTGAACAATTTCCAATGTATTTTAAATTTCATAGGAATTTGTCGGGATTTACCTAACTTTTTTGAAAAATTCTCGTTTCCCGATATTTGTGTAACACCAGCAAATTGGACGCTCTAACTGTGGTACATTGAGCAAAAACTTATTTAATTCATTTTCTGAAACTGGGAAGATAATTTTTTGTTTGTGTGTCAGTTAAACAATCAATGTTAAGTTAAAAAAAAGTGTTAAAATAAATAAATATTGAAAATCTAGTAAAAATAAGCTTTCCCAACCCAGCTGCCTTAGAGGACAGCAGTCCTACCCGAGTTTAGTTGGTGTAATATTTGCTTAAGCAGAAAAGTTTGGCCCGCCTCGACCTCCACCGGCCACCACGAGGGGGTCGTCCTCACGGGATGCATTTCTTGAACCCAGGGCAAAAGTTGGTCCTCTCAACGCGCCAAATGGATGCTGGCTGTTAATGTTGAAAATAAGACGAAGAAGAAGAAGAAACCGGAGAAGCAGGAATTCACTTTGGCCGTCTTTCACAAGTATCCAATTTGCATATTTTTATGCGCGCATACATAAATATGAAAAGTTAAGGGTAGGATATGCTGGGGAGGTCTGGAGGGTCAAAGTGGCTGTTTCGTTTTGTGAGGAGAGCGAAAAAGCTAGAAGCTATGATGAGTGGCCCTATTGAGTGAAAAACTGCATTCGCATTTTGGGGAAGTCGTTGTGGGTGAGGTCAGGAAGGGGGATGGGATGGTCCCACTGTCAGCAGCCATAAGTTTTTATTTCTTCTTTTTTTTCTTTGGTGTGCTGGAAATCTTGCCGGGGCGGATGCAAATTTTGGCCGGGGATGGAAGATTTTGGGGGCCAGAACCTCGGTGAATGTAGTATCTCGAGGAAGCAAAAGGCACAAGTTTCTTGTTAGTGAAGGTCTCGGCAAGAAACGAGAACATTACTCATTGCTGAGGGCGAGTTTTTGGCGGGAAAATTTTCCAAAAGTTTGGGAGGAAGTGGGGTAATATTTATGGAGCACCATTTCTCACTTATTCGCGAGTTAGCGAGAAAGGGAATGATCGTTTTTCAAAGGATGCCGTTGGTTCTGAAAGGATAATTTTAGATCTTGATTTATCACTTGACAAGGTATGTGAGTATGATATATTGAAGTGAAGAGGGTTAAATAGGTGCTTCAGCATAATTCTGTTATTCATACATAAAATTTAGTAATTTTAAACACAAACTTTAAATGGCAATGAAACCAGTATCGACAAAATTTCCCTCAAGCAAAAACAAAAAAAAAAAATCTTTTCCATCATATCGACATCACCCGGAGCGGAAAAGTCCAAAAGCCGGGAGTGCCCATTTAAGTGGAAACGAATTTTCCCCTCCCAACCTGATGATGTTAATCGAACTGAAAATGAAGCAACAACAGAATAAAAATGAAAAGCCCAGCAATCGAACAATGAGAAGGCCCAAAGGGTTCGATTTCGGTGCCGAATGAGTGCCGTTCAGTGACCTGGAAGTTTTGAGGGAGTTTGGTTTGGGTTTGGGCTTATCGAAGGGGTTTCATTTTTTTCCTCGTTGTACATTTTCAGCAACATTTCGAAACAATGCTGTGTCAATGGCGTTACAGCTCGGAATCGATTGCTGTTGGTCATCAAAGATATTGAGGTTAATGGAACAGAACCCTTTTTGGCGAAGGTTAAAAATTTACGTGCACAAAAATATTCTTTTTTAATTAGGCTGGTACAAATTTTATTTAAAGTTTTTGTCTCCCCCCCCTTCAATGTTGGGGCAACAGGGGGCAAAAAAAATGTTTTTTCAAGAAACTGGAAAATTTAAATGGGAATTTAAGGGAATTTCAGCTGAAATCAATTTAAAATGCATTCCCCTGCGTTTAGAATCATTTTCAGCATGTTTGGGTTGATTTGAAAATCTTTAGAATTTTTGAAAATTTTCGATGTTTATTATCGCAAAAAGTTTTTTTTTCGCTAAAATTTTTGTTTTCGTCAAATCTTACATTTTTTGGAAACTTGTGATTACAAAACAACTGTACAAGTGTAAAATGCATTTTAAAACACTTTTTCGATGCGAATGTTGAAATTATGGCTTGTTCTTTAAATATTTATATTTTTTTATTTTTTTGTCCCCCCCCCTCGACCCAAACCAGAGCCGAGGTCGAAAAACCTTGAAAAATATTTGCATCGGCCTTAGTTCACAATTTAAGGTTGATTTTTGAAGTTTTTCTTAGAAATAGTGCTTGAAGTGGGGCGTTGCAAATTTTTTTTTTGAACCCCCTTCAAAATCGGTACGAAACATCAGGGGCCATAAAAATATTTGTTCTAAAAGCCTCGAAATTTCATTGCAATCAGACAACTTTAAATACATTTTTTAAACACCTTTTTAATAGGAATGTGATTTTCATGTCCTTGACATTTTTTTTTAATTTTTGATTTGAGTAAAAGAATACATACTTCATTTTTTTAAACGACATTAAAAAAAAGCAAAACAATTTTGCACCGAAATTTTGATATTTGAGTTTTCAAAATATTGGATAACATTTCCGTGTTACTTGTTTTATTTATTTAAAATTTAATAATAAGGCCAACTCTAAAATATTGTTTTATAGGCAAACTCTTATTTTGCTTCTAGATAAGTGTTTGTTTAGACTATTATTGACTGCATAAATAGTTTTTATATTCAGCAGCACATATTAAAAAATTTACAAAAAATAAGACAAAACAAAATCTTATAATAACTAAGCAATTATGGAGCTCCCAATTTTCTGACTTTTTTAGTTAAAAAGGTGTGATGAAAAAAATCAGTTCTTTTTCATTCTTAACCAAATATTGATATTTTTTCAATCTTGTCTTGATCAAAATAATCTAATCTATTTTAGGTGTAACCTGAAATTTTACATATTTCAGATCCGTTTTTTAAACGAAACCTCTTGTTGCCCTTTTGAGATTAGCAGTTTTCTTTAACACCTAAATTCCCATGCTCGAGAAAAAGGACGAATTTGTATGGAAACTCCCTCTTTTTCTCGAGCTTGGGAGTTCAGGTGTTAAGGTAACATAAATTGTGTGTTTCAAAATACGTGTCAAGTTTGAAAATGTGTCGTTTCAGTTTTAAAAAATGTGCCTTTACACTAGAATTTCCATTTTATGTGCTTTACGTTTCCTAAAAAAAGACAGTTCATCTAATGGTTTCGTTTTCCATTCGTCCCAATAGTCTTTAATCTCGTCTAATTCCATCGCAGTATGGCAATATTTGGTATAAATTAACCGCGGCTACCTACTGGAACATTGTTAGCCAACATTTATGCTACTCAATTTCTCTACCTCTTCTTCTTGGAGAATGACATTCTCTGAGAGTCTGCTTGGGCAGTGTTGCCAAACGTGATTTAAGTAATTTTATTCAAATAATGGCAATGGTAAATTGTTGAACCAAAAAACATGCTTCACAAGTAGTTATCTTTGAATAATTGGCATCAACATTAATCTAAATTATTGGATTTAAAATATTTCCCCGTCTTTATATCTTTCTTCAATCATTTTTAATTTTTTTTGCTTGATTTTTGTTTGTTTTCAATAGTATGTGGGCTTTTGTACAGCTTAATCATGTCTTATTCCTCAAAACATTTGCAAACATCACATAAAACAAGTAAAATCACCAAACCTGTATTTTTCTTTGAATCTAGACATTTGTTTGTTCTTTTCATTGATTTTGTAAAAAGTTAAATGAAATAATGAAGTAATATATTGAATTATTTCTAGAGTTTTTGTTAAAGGCCCTATAAACCTATGAATCACAAAATCCTATAGGACTTTAAAAAAAAAAAACGCTAGATTTGTATTAGCAAATTATAAAAAATAAGCTTATTTTTGATGACTAAAAAATCGTCAATATTAAAACAAACATCAATTCACAGCGAAAAAAAAATGAAAATTGAACATTTTTATGTCCAAGCCAAAATCCCATCTTCCTAGGCGGCTGGCAACACTGCACTGATTCTGCTTTGGAGGTAGTCATCGCTCTCTCGTGAGCAGCGCAGTATAAAACTGCCCATCCGCTCTCGCTATTTCTCATTTCTCTGCGTACCGGCAACGAGTGTTGACACTCGCTCTCTTCTGGCCGTGTTTTGCCGGAAGTAATCGATACCCAGGAGGGCCTGTCCCGGCATCCCCGTCCAGCGTTGGAAAACTGTAAGTATTTTGTGGTGATTTATGCCGTTTGGTTGAAACAGTGGAATTCAAAGTGTTTAAAGGATAATTTAATGTGTGTTTTGTTGAAAGTTATTGTTGTTGATTTCAAAATGGCGTCCATAGTGTGTTATTGCGTCGTAGTTAATTTAAACATAAAGCAACAAATATGGTCAAATTCTTAGTAATTTTTATAGTTGTGGAAGGTGTGTGAACAAAAGTCCCAGTTGGCTAACGAATTAAACTGTAAAGCAATTCAAATTGTCTAAACATTGTGAATTTGAAGTGGAATTTCGATACATAGAAGCCATGTTTGTGCATGTGTTCTTCATGCTATCGTCTTGATATAACCTTAAAATTTATGTACTATTTGGGTTGAGTTCCTACTGTTTTTTTTTAAATTTTAGAACCTTTCATCGAATTGTTCAAAATATGTAATAAATATCTAATCAACACTTATTTTTCTCTTCTCTACTTGCAGAACCCCTTAACAACCATGCAGTTTTCCAACCACGGCATCATGCTGTACAGAACCGACCCAATTTGTTGTCAAAAACGGATGCGTTAGCGTCCCGTTTCTGGCAACAAATTTAATAGAAATTACAGTGGTTGGTATCTTTACGAAGCTGGACGCGTTCACCATACCATGGAGGATTCGCCTGGTCGGAGTAATGGAGCTCTAAACTGTTCCCCGGCTGTTCCGGGGCTGCGTGGTTTCCTGCAATCTGTACCGGTTTGAGGGAGATCGAGCCGCCCCGGGAGCCAACTTAGCTTTAAGGCGCTTGGACGGACAAAAACAATGACGGACGAGGACAATAAACGAGACATAAATGTGGACATTTTAAACTGTGTGTGTGACAAACACGAAAAATAATGACTTAATAAAACTGTGGAAATGAAGCATTTTGTTGTATATTTATTTAGAAGAAATTATCACGCTTCCTTAATGTTGGCTTTGTTTTGATCTTATGATTTCATGTGGTTATCTGGATTCATTGCGGTTTGCTTTTTTAATACTTTTTGGCTTATTTGAGTTTAACGATTTAGTTGATATCTAAAGTTACATTTTCTCCTACATAAAACACAGTCGAGCTGGGGATTGTTAATAGCGGTTTATATTTGATAAAGTTTTCATCGTCGCTTTTTAAAGAATGCATAAGATTTAGATAATGGAAATTTTGCTCATTTGAAGTGTATTTATAGTGACATCATTTTGATAACTGAGGAAAATCATCTGACTGCAATGTGAATTGCTATTTTTGCTTTTCACTACAAAAGTATTTATTATTTTCAATTTTGTATGTCTGGTTATCAACTCTTGTTTGTTTCGTTACGTTTTCTTGCGAAAAGTAATAATGAAACTAATGCGTTTAGAAGAAGAGGCAAAACTTTTCTGAACACAACCTGTATGTTGTCCCTTTAAGCATAGTATTGTTTGATAAAAACTTGGAACACATCAAGTTATGCACAACCTTGACATTTTTATTGCATTCAGGAATCGTTGCCATAATATATCTAACGTGGTTTTTCAATTTTATTTAGGAATATCTGTTACTTTCTTAAATAGAAACGTTTTTTTTTAATAATCCTCGATAAACAAAATTCAACTCTTCATTATTCAGTATTTAATGAGAATGGTGAAATGACTTGCCTTTTTTGTAGTCCTGCTAACAATCAAAAAAATAATTCGGGACAAATAATCATTTAATGTCTAACGTTCCCAATATTTTGTATATGTATTTATTATTAAAATGTCATTGACCAACTTGAAAAATCGATCGTAAAATATTTAGAAAACACTTTTGTAAAATTCGATTTTTGGGTTAACAGTTTAAAAAAAGACGTCAAACCTTAGGAAAAAATATGCTCATATATTCATTGATTACTTTCCATTTTTTGAACGAAGTATTTCGTGGTACACAGCAAAAAAAGTTGAATTTTGGAAAGTTAAAAATTTGGTTTTTTTAATATTACTTCTTTTTTTAGAAATATTACTCAAAAAATGTTTTAAAATGTGAACCTGATGGAAATTCATCAGAATGTGATGAAAATTCACCAATTACTGATGTAATATCACACATTTTTTGACACAAAATTTGTCACCATTTCCTTTTGAATATTACCATCTGTGTACCTTTTAGATTAAACATATTGAAAATTTAGGCCAGATAATTTAAAGTCTTAATTAAGTCTAGTCTAAATAAATAATATAGTATAAGATTAGTGCATAAAAAAAACTATTCATTTAATAGTAATTAATTGCTAGGTTTTTATTGTCTTATTTTATACATTATTTCATTTCACTTGTACTTATACTTGTAATGAATTGCCTATGGTAATATAACTTATGGTGACGCTGAAAAAAATTCTCAGAAACTTTTATCAATGGAGATAAAAAAATAAAACTTTGTTTTAAAATGGTTTAATTAAAAAAAAAAATAATTAAATAAAACATTTTCCTTAATTTGAATGCCATATATTAATTAAAAAAAGAATTTCATTTCTTGCTAATTTACTTGATCAGTTTGCCAAATCGCTTAAAAAAAATTATTAAAAAAATGTTATGCAAATTTTCATCCGATAGAAAAATCTTTTTATGTCATGCGACAAAAACTAATCTAGAGAATAACGCTTAGATGTTTTTCTTATTTTTAAGAAGAATTGTATGAGGTATCCCAGAAACAAAATGTATTAAGGTATCCCAGAAAATCAAGGAATTGTGAATAAATCATCTTAAAAAAAATATTTTTATTTTTAGGAAACAGGTCAGAAAAATAGGGCAGCCTTTTATTTGTTTAAAATTATTTAGCAGAACTGTAACGATGTTTTTAAAATAATTGCTTCTGCTTGCTTGAAAATTTCGAAAATTCTTTTTATATTTTTTTTTTCAAAAAAATCTGGATTTTTCTTGAGATAACACTTAAATTTCAGCAAATTTGATTGATTTTAGGCCTAAACTAATCTTAAGAATCATTTTCTCATCATTATTTGAAATATTGCAAGTATAAGTTTAAGTTTTAGAATTTTAATCAAAGTAGATTTCACAAAATAAGGCATAATTGGCAGGTTAAGGATTTAAACCAATGCCCATTAAATTTGCCGATTTTCACAATTTAAAACAAATTTACGATCGGAATGTTTGAATGAAATTACCTACAAACCGCCAATCATGTTATTAATTGCTTGACATCTGTTGGTAATCTGTTGAAAGCTGTAACCAAACTTTGAAGTAGAATAGATACAAAAAAAGGTGCAGGTGGTTATGTTCTACATGACCAATATGACAAAGAACTTTGTACAAAACTCTAAAAAGTAAATCCATTTTTATTTATATTTTTAATTCTTTGCCAATTTATTTAATCATAAATAATTAATTCTAATTTAATGTTTTCAATAATTGGCACCTCTGTGGAAATAAATTACCAAAAAACGAAAATATTGCCAAATCAAGTATGGTTCGGAAAACTCCGGGTGTGGCCAATCCTGTCAAAATGGCCATTTTCATTATCAGTATCAAAAATCATGAATTTTGATACCCATATTGCCCCAATTTGAATGGTTCCGTATATGTCCTCCCGGGAGAACCTTCCCTCAGGGCAATGGCCACTCCAGGTGTGGCCAATCCTGTCAAAATGGCCATTTTCATTACCAGTATCAAAAACCATGAATTTTGATACCCATATTGCCCCAATTTGTATGGTTCCATAAATGTCCTCCCTGGAGAACCTTTCCCAGGGCACTGGCCACTCCAAAGGTGGCCAATCCTGCCAAAATGGCCATTTTCATTACCAGTATCAAAAACCATGAATTTTGATACCCATATTGCCCAAATTTGTATGGTTCCGTAAATGTCCTCCCGGAAGAACCTTCCGCAGGGCAATGGCCACTCCGGGTGTGGCCAATCCTGCCAAAATGGCCATTTTCATCACCAGTATCGAAAACCATGAATTTTGATACCCATATTGCCCAAATTTGTATGGTTCCGTAAATGTCCTCCCGGAAGAACCTTCCGCAGGGCAATGGCCACTCCGGGTGTGGCCAATCCTGCCAAAATGGCCATTTTCATCACCAGTATCAAAAACCATGAATTTTGATACCCATATTGCCCAAATTTGTATGGTTCCGTAAATGTCCTCCCGGAAGAACCTTCCGCAGGGCATTGGCCACTCCGGGTGTGGCCAATCCTGCCAAAATGGCCATTTTCATCACCAGTATCGAAAACCATGAATTTTGATACCCATATTGCCCAAATTTGTATGGTTCCGTAAATGTCCTCCCGGAAGAACCTTCCGCAGGGCAATGGCCACTCCGGGTGTGGCCAATCCTGCCAAAATGGCCATTTTCATCACCAGTATCAAAACCCATGAATTGTGATACCCATATTGCCCAAATTTGTATGGCTCCGAAAATGTCCTCCCGGTAGAACCTTCCCTCAGGGCAATGGCCACTCCGGGTGTGGCCAATCCTGTCAAAATGGCCATTTTCATCACCAGTATGAAAAACCATGAATTTTGATACCCATATTGCCCAAATTTGTATGGTTCCGTAAATGTCCTCCCGGAAGAACCTTCCGCAGGGCAACGGCCACTCCGGGTGTGGCCAATCCTGCCAAAATGGCCATTTTCATCACCAGTATCGAAAACCATGAATTTTGATACCCATATTGCCCAAATTTGTATGGTTCCGTAAATGTCTTCCCGGAAGAACCTTCCGCAGGGCAATGGCCACTCCGGGTGTGGCCAATCCTGCCAAAATGGCCATTTTCATCACCAGTATCAAAACCCATGAATTGTGATACCCATATTGCCCAAATTTGTATGGCTCCGAAAATGTCCTCCCGGTAGAACCTTCCCTCAGGGCAATGGCCACTCCGGGTGTGGCCAATCCTGTCAAAATGGCCATTTTCATCACCAGTATGAAAAACCATGAATTTTGATACCCATATTGCCCAAATTTGTATGGTTCCGTAAATGTCCTCCCGGAAGAACCTTCCGCAGGGCAATGGCCACTCCGGGTGTGGCCAATCCTGCCAAAATGGCCATTTTCATCACCAGTATCGAAAACCATGAATTTTGATACCCATATTGCCCAAATTTGTATGGTTCCGTAAATGTCCTCCCGGAAGAACCTTCCGCAGGGCAATGGCCACTCCGGGTGTGGCCAATCCTGCCAAAATGGCCATTTTCATCACCAGTATCAAAAACCATGAATTTTGATACCCATATTGCCCAAATTTGTATGGTTCCGTAAATGTCCTCCCGGAAGAACCTTCCGCAGGGCAATGGCCACTCCGGGTGTGGCCAATCCTGCCAAAATGGCCATTTTCATCACCAGTATCAAAAACCATGAATTTTGATACCCATATTGCCCAAATTTGTATGGTTCCGTAAATGTCCTCCCGGAAGAACCTTCCGCAGGGCAATGGCCACTCCGGGTGTGGCCAATCCTGCCAAAATGGCCATTTTCATCACCAGTATCAAAAACCATGAATTTTGATACCCATATTGCCCAAATTTGTATGGTTCCGTAAATGTCCTCCCGGTAGAACCTTCCGCAGGGCAATGGCCACTCCGGGTGTGGCCAGTCCTGCCAAAATGGCCATTTTCATCACCAGTATCAAAAACCATGAATTTTAATACCCATATTGCCCAAATTTTTATGGTTCCTCTCAAGTTCGTGCACCACCTGTTTCTTTCAACGTGTGCGTGTGTGTGTGCAATAAAATTCCCAACGTAAGGTCCGTCTTTGATGAAAGTCTGATGGACACTAAATCCTCCAGAGGCTAACTTTTAGCTTAAATAGTTGGCACGGCATCCACGCAACAGAAACAAAATGTCACGCCGAGGGCATGCGACGGTAACGCTACATTTTCGAAAAATTTTGCATTGACACCGCAGATAGAGCTTTAAGACAAAGTCCTTTGTCAAAAAATCGAAACATGAAAAAAGCGAAAATTTGAATAATTTTCTGCGCAAAAAGTACTTTTTACAGCTAGAAGCTGAAATAAGACATAGCTGCCAAGCTTCATTGGTCATTCCCTATCAGGTTGCTATACCAAATCGAACCACGAAACCATGACGGTTATTGAGAGTATCAGGTCTCGATTAGATAACACCACCCGGTATAGTATAATACTACCTACTTTGGATGTTCACTTTGTGCCCAGAATTTCATAACAACTCCAACCATTTTTCACGAACACCCTCACGCAAAGAGTGCATACATCATTCAGATGGCACAAATTCGTTATCATTTCCCGAGTGGTTTGCAGCAGACTAGCTTATCTTTTTATAATGGGCTATGATTAAAAAAGAACATTCTAACTAATAAGATTTCGAAACGTTCGACAACCGCACAGAACTGTGCACGCAACAACGGATTCGCTGGATTAAGTTTCGCCGGTTTCTAGGGTTTCCGAGCCACTCGCGGTTCACCGGTCCGAATCCGGAACGTTCCGAGCAGATCTTGCAGTGCTTCATTCATAATTCAGCTGCAGTTGCGTTTGGAAGTGTTTTTTTTGTTCTGTCCCCGATGAAATTGCGCCGTAAAAGTTCTGGCTAAGAATTTTGTTAAAAAGTTTAAGTGTCCCAAGAGTGCCGAATTTTGTCGCTGTGGAAATTACATCATTTTCGCTGTAAAATTACGTGGAAAGAGAAAGCGAGAGAGAGTGTTTTCTTTCGACTCTCAGAGGTGCAACAAGAACGTCACGGTTGTGCCCATTTTGAGTGTGTCTGTGTGGTAATATTTTTGTTATTTTCTTGGATTTCCCTTCGCGCAGTTGAGTGTTGTCCAAAGTGAGTGTGTTTTTCAGTGGAAAATCGTAAACTTCCGCAATTTTCCGTGGCCCCGTAAGAGATACTTTGAAGCTTGTGGGGAAAAAGGTCACAAAAAAGTGAGTGGTCATAAAGTGGCCGTAACGACGACGATGGCCCCGCCGAGTGCGAACGAAGTCGTGGCCGGTGGCAAGGATGACCAAGTGGCCAACTCGGGGGACAAGCCGGTTCCGGTGCCAACGCCGCCGATCGTTCGGAATCTGATTCTGAGGTCCATGTGCGGCGTTTATCTGGTGGCGTTTCTGAGCTTTTACGCTCAGGCTGAAGGTGAGAAAAAGTGGATTAGGAGTGTTACGTGGATAAAAATGCAAGAATATCGATTAATGTGTGATCAGCCGATTGTGTGTGTGTGTGTGTTTAGTCACTACCTGTGAGGATGGGTTGTTTTGACTAGAGTTTGTTATTACTACTGGTTGCGCCGAGAAAGAGAGTGTAAGAAAGGGGAGAGGAGCGAGAGAAAATTACTCTCTGTTTGGTGAGAGCTGGTAGATAATGGCACGGAGGGAAAACGGAGAACATTTGAATGATCAACTCGAGTAGGCATAAGAATGTTGAAATTATTTTTTATTTCTGATAGATGTTTAGTCGAAAATAAATTAGGCCGATGCATTTTTTATTGAAGTTTATGTCCCTCGACTCTGACCAAAAAATATATTAAATATAAAAAAATAAATTACAAGCGATGGTTTCAAAATTTGGACGAAAACAGTGTATTAAATTAATTGTTAACTGCATTGAAAACCTATCTTGTTATTTTGCAATTATTTTTTTATTTATATCTAAGTATTGACGACAATTATTTTATTCAGGAGTTTCACATAAACTTAAGGGCGCAGGAAAATTAATTTTAAAGTTTTTAGTTGTTTAATTTTGAAGTTTTTTTTTATATTTTTTTGCCCTCTGATTTTTCGGCATGATTTTAAGAAGGGGGAAGGGGATTTGACCTAAACATTGTATTTTTTTACTTTTCAATTTAAACGATGCTTTAATTGTTTGTTTAAATTTTTATTTTTATTTTTGTAATAGCATAGTATTACACAATTATGCCCAAAATAATATTTAAATAAACATCTTCTTCATAATATTTCATATTTATAATGCATCCTTTAGACTAAATTATAATCGATTTTTATGGTTGTTTATGTTTATAAATCAGAAAATTTTCCAACATTATTTTTTAAATTGAAAAAAGAGTAAATTAATTATGTACAATGTAAATTAAAAAAAAACTTCTCGCAATTAAAAAAAACATGAAGAACTGCTCTGTTGTCCAGTTTATTTTAATCATTTAAAAAAGTGTTTATGATTTCCACTTTTGGTAATATTTGTTACGATTTTTATTTTGAAAATGTTATGCTTTTAATGGAATTCACATTTGTTACTGGGGCTTAGAAAGTAATAGAAATCAGGAAAAATGTTTTTTTTGTTCATCATTTGTTCTTTATTACGAAAAATTCTTGTGCATTTTTTTTATGTAAAAATCTTAAATATTAAAAAAAAATCTGTTCAAAATCTGGCAACACTTTGCATTTGTTTTGCAAATTATTTAAATTTGACTTGTTCTATACAATATATGGTATTTTATGAAAATTGCATTTTTGTTTGTCTGAATACCAGTAATTAAATTTTTCTAGTTTGAAAATAAATATCAGTATGATATAGAGCGTCCAATTTCCCGGGGTTCCAAATTTCCCGGGAAACGGGAAATTTTCAGCCAATTTCCCGGGAATTCCCGGGAATTCCCGGGAAATTTTGAATTTATTGAAAATTGTTATGATCTTGGTTTTAATTAATATTATGCATAAAATTGTATACGACATCAACATTAATGGTTTAAATAAGTGTGAAGATCAATTAACAGCTTGACTGCATGTAAAAAATGATTCAACTACAAGAAAATGTATTTTGGTACTTTGATGGTATTTTGATGACAAATTTGAAACTTGCCTCTGTGACCAGTTTATTGAAATGAGAGAAAAAAAAAACATGCGGAAATTATGTTTTTCATGACAAATACTGGTTTCAACTCTTGAACAAATGGTAAATCTTTTTAGTGTTGGTTTTACTCTAAACCAGAGTTCGGAAAACCACTCACACTCACAAATCGAGTAGGCTTCCTCACAGCAAACACTCTCGATACTCACCGTGAGTGTGAGGGCTGAGTAAATTTACTCATATTTGAGTAAAATGAGGGTGTGAGTAGGCCGTTTCCAACAATTTGTTATTTACAAAATCAATGACAACATCAATTCAAAATCATGTGTCTTTATCAATCGGTTGTACATTGGAGGTAGCGTCAATGTCTATAAATCCGAAGGTTCAGGGTTGGTATTAATGTGGTATCAATATTTTTTTTGGTCTATCTGTAAATTTTTTTCCATTGCTTCAAAAGAAACCTTGGATTGTCAAAGTCCAATGGATGGGCAATTAATTTCATAATTTTAAGATTGGTGACCGGTCGAAATCCGTTGTGGATTGACCTACCGCGGGATAAATCGGAGGCCGCAGACGACAGCTGTGCAACTGTGGCCACTCCCGGTCGCTGACAGTTCTACCAATATGTCTTGCCTAAGAACCAGGACACGCCAGTGGAGCCTCAGCAGCCGCCGGTGGCCCTAGCCTAAAGCTGTTTAAAGCACTGGATCGGCCTTTTTTAGTTTTCAGTGAACCTCCAAGCCAAAGCCACCGGCGGCTACTGCAACTTCTTCGGCATGTCCCGATGCTGAACCAAAACACATTTGTACAACTGTCGACGACCGGGAGTGGCCACTTACCTCAGCAACACGGCCATCCACTGCTGGTAAAGCTGTAAAAATCCACCCGCAGAGGCATCCCCCGTCTAAACAACCTCCGACCTATCCGTCGGTAGGACAGCTGGAAGCTGACAACAAACTATGTGATTAAAAAAAATAAACTCGCTGAAAAAAAAACAGATAAAAATCAGGATTTGAACCACTGTGATACAAAAACATCTAATTGATAGCTCTGCGCCCTTACCATCAGGACTACTTTTTCGCTGTTGAGTGAACAGAGAGAGTTTGACAACTCGAAATTTTTATTCTAAAATAGCCCTCATTTGCGCTCAAAGCCCTCTTTGTGAGTAAATGAGGAAGGCCCTCACACTCACCGAGAGTGATGAGTAATTTACTCGCAGGTAACTAAGTTTTTCCTCATAGTTGAGTACCTCGTGAGTGAGTTTCCGAACTCTGCTCTAAACAACCCAATGTTTTCAAATATTTGAAGCAAGCTTTGAATATATTTTTGCATTTTTTAAGAACAAATAATAGAGAGTAATTTTTCAATGATTTTTTTTTGTATTATTATGCAACATGATTTGAATTATACGATAAATTAACATCATTCCACAAAAAGTCTTCTATTTTTACACATTTAACCCTCTAACACCTGTAGTTGTACCAGTGCTCCACAATTCTTTAACTTCAAATTGTAATTTCTTTAGTACTAGGTATTCAACCAGTTGAATTAATTCTTTTTCCACAAATTCAATTTTCATCTCATTTGATCATGGTAAACAAAAACGTAAAAAAATCTCAATTTTAATTTGGAGGTAAGGAGTTAATATTGTTTTGATAAAACATCAATCTGGTAAAAGTTTACCTAATTGTAATAATTTAGTACTCATTAAACAAGATCTATTCCCAGTTACTTCAAAAATTAATATTATCAGAAATAATTCTAATATCATAATTTCTGATAATCTGATATAAACCAAACAATACATTTAATTGATCAAAATCATGTTGAGTTTGTTCATTTATTATTTTTCAGAGCAATTTCAATAAAAAATTCCAAAAATTTAAGAAAATGTATACTTCTGCTTGAATTTCGGGAATTCCCGGGAAATTTACAAATTTCCCGGGAAACGGGAAATATTTTTTTTCGGGAAATCCCGGGAATTCCCGGGAATTTTTTTCCCGGGACGGGAAATTGGACGCTCTAGTATGATAGCAAAAAGCAAATGGTCGCTTGCATGCATCATCAAGAAAAGGAGTATTTCCGTAGAAAATTTTCAATAAGACCTTGAATGTAAACAAATTCGATAAATTTTCATTCAATTTGGATGGTTCTTGTTCTGGAATGTATGACAAAAGGTCGAATTGACGAAAAGTCAAATGGGCAATTGTTCGAAAATAAAAAAAGGTTGAATGGACAAAACGTGTAAAGGATAAAAGATCGAAAGGTTTTTTTTAAATATTTTTTTACCTTTTTTTATTAGCTGAAAAGCATAAAAAATGAAAAGGTGCTTTGAATGGGTTCACGTTAATTTTGCTTCTTTTTTCATTCAATCAAGAATCTCTCAAAATATTTTTAGAAGTCAGATTTCTCCTTTTAGTGCCATTGTTGACGAGCTGAAAATGTTTGTAAAATGGGAAAATTCATAAAAAAAAATATTTTTTTTTAAATAAAGAAAAACTTATAAAATAATTTGATTTGTTTTACTTTTTTTAAAGCACTGCTTTTTTTTTAAATGGAGTAATTCTCTGAGATTTCGGTCATTAGATTTTTTTTTTGTATTTTTTAATCCGTCTGAAACTTTTTTGGTGCCTTCTGATGCCCAAAGAAGCCATTTTGCATCATTAGTTTTTTCATATAATTTTCCATACAAATTTGGCAGAATTTTAAGAATTTTATCAGCTTTTCAAAAATATTTTTTTCAAAGGTGGGCAAACATAAGCACTAATTTTAAAAAATGAATAACTGCGACTATTTTCAAAAAAGTTACCTAAAAGTGGCTATAGAGGTTTCTACGTGCGCATGTATTGCGTGTACGTACACGAAAAAGATTGAGGTTAAATTTTGTCCGGCCAGCAAAATCAGATGGTGCGATAGTGTGCGTACGCGAAATGACGAAACGTTACGAAAAAATCATAACTCGGTCTATGATTTTTTGCACATTCTGAAAATTTCTGAAAAGTTGGCATTTGATGTCCTCTAAAACATATCAGAAAATAAAAAAAAAATAAAATAGATTTTTTTTGGCAAATATTTTTTTTACTGTGTATCATATTTTTTCAGTGTTGTCCTTATCCAAACAAACAACTTTGACACCAAATCGATCAAATAATTCCTTCAAAAGATACAGATTTTTGAATTTTCGTACATAATTTTTGAATGGACAGCTGCCAGAATTGCACGGAAAATTATAAGGCCAAACTAATGACGCCAAAAAAGTTTCAGATGATTTAAAAAGACCGATTTCGTAGAGAACTTCTCAATGGAACAACTCACAAAAATATTGCAAAAATCAAGAACAGGTTGTTTTTTTAATATCTAATCTAATCTAATCTAATCGAACACAAGCGCAGCCAGTCGGAAGAAAGCATCCTGGAAGAACTTGCGGTTAGATTACGCCTCAAGTCCTTTCTTGTCTATATTAATAATTGCAGTACATCCGAGTAACCCCAAAAAATACAGCAAAAATTAAAGCGGCCAGGCCTACTGCGTTGCATTAACCGCAGAGACAGATTCTGTGAACGGATCACATTTCGCATAATCAACAGGGGAGGAAGGATGCGTGGACATACCGTACCAAACGCTCCGAATCAGTTAGGTGTGGTGTGTAAGTGTAAATTGGCAAATAATTATATTTTTAGGAGGGAAGTGGAATTGGGCAATTCAAGTTGGGGAAAATGGGAATTGGGAAAGGGATAATGAGGAAGGGATAGAAGGGTTATTTAATTTATAATATCATGATATAAGGGAACATAATGATTTAATAACTTATGATCGAAAGCTCTCACCAAGAAACAGCAAATCTTTAACATAAAGCTCAAATCTTCAAAAGACGCCGCGAGGCGGTATCCCGATCGTCAGATTCCAGGTTCTTCTCAGGAGACAGGCCGATCGTTTGACGTGAACACTTTCACTTTTACACTGAGTATGTCCGCTCCCATCCAATATTTCCCCATGGTTCGGTGGTTCTAACAAAGAAGTTGTACTTAAAACTGTAGAAAATCTTATCACAAGAAAATGTGAAACGACAAATTTTAAATTCTCTAGAAGCATCCAAGAACAGGCTGTTTTTCAATATAGAAAAAAAACTTACAAAATATTTTAGAAGACGGACTCATGAAAAAACTCACAAAAATATTACAGCGATCAATAAATGCTTGTTTTTAAAGAATTGAAAAAATTAAAAATATGAAGAGTATCAAGAATAGGTTGTTTTTGAAAATAAAAATAATAGCTTTAACAATATGTAAGAAGTCTTACTTTTTTTTAAAGAACTGCTAATATTTGTAAGAATGGAACTTGAAATGCAACATACGAAAGTATTACAACTACCAAGTATAGATTGTTTTTAAAGAATGGAAAATCTCTCAACATGTTTTAAGAAGTGAGCAGTACTCTACCAAAACCGACAATGGATTTTATTTGTATTTTTTTATTTGTCTCAAACTTTGTGGGAGTCTTCCTTATGACCAAAGAAGCTTTTTTGTGTCATTGATGCCATATAAGTCTCCATACAAAACGGGAATATTCGAAAATCTGTAACTTTTGAATGAATTTTCTGATCAATTTGGTGTCATCGGCAAAGTTGTATGTATTGTTGAGGACTTTGCCGAAGACACCAACTTTGCCCCACTAAGTTTGAGCCAAATAAAAAAATACAAAATGTAAAAAAGGGTCGAAATCGTCCGATTTTGTAAATGATTGCTCATATATTTTTGCTCTTGAAATGTTTTTTGCTGAAACTCTATGTTTAATTGCAACTCTATGTATAATTGCATCTTTTTTGGTTCTTGATGGAGATTGATTTTGAGATTCTACCAGAGCAAACACTGCAAGAAACTTCAAAGTCGGTTGAAATTTTGCAGAGATACAGCTATTTGTAGTTTCATTGCCAACATTTTTGACTCCCTTTGTGCTACAAGTAGCAAACATTTTTCGATACTTTTGACTTTAATATTTAGCTTGTTAGACTTGAAGTTTAGAATGATGTTTTTTGAGTACGTCGATTAAAATGAAGGAACAGTGACGTTTTGACACAAATTTAATGAAATTTAAAGTTTGTCCCGAATCTGTCTGTTGTGATTTATCTGCTGACATAAAAACCACTTTATTCTGAAAAAAAAAATGTGTCAAACCGGTGGTTTCATGTATGATTGTAATGTTTGTGCTGATCATTTCAGTATTCGTCAACAAGAATCTTCTTCACTTTATTTTTCAATCAATCCCCCCACAAGAATGCGCGTAATCAAATCACTCGATCCCCCCCTTCATTCGATTTTAGCCACAATCTCATTTACCTTGCGAACTCAACTCCATTAAATCATCCCATCTCGCTACTTTGGCTGGCTGGCGACATATCCCCACAAATTGGAATTAGATTATACAACACAACCACATCCGAACACACACATCAGAGCATCGATTCGGGGGACACGACTATAGCTGGTTAAAGGCAGTGGACCAAAACGCGTTCTAGCTTGTGATGAGTGAGTCGCGTGGGGGTGGATGGGTAACATATATCCTGCCATTGTTGACGAAGTTCGCGCTTTCACAAAGTTCCCAAAGCCTGAGTGTAATTAAATCAGCGATTTGGAGCCAACAATAGAGGATGGCACTGTGGAAATGCTTCCAACGTAACAAGATTACATGAGAAGCCATGTAAACGTTTTTTTTACTGTGCCAGTGTCAAAGTGATACTCAATCGAAATGGTTCGTGCCATTTGTCAGACGATCGTAAATTGAAATTAGAAATCGATAATTCTCCTGAAAGCTTCTTCCACTTCTTGGTTGGTTTCATCGCAGGAAGAGCACCAATTTATGGCTGGGCCTGGTCCGAAAGGTGTTACCTAACTAGATTCTACCTTCCATGTACTTATCGATGGTGATGATGATGATGATGCTGATGATGATGGTGGTGAACTTGAAACCTTATGCTTCTCTGTATGTGTGTGAATGTGTGTTAGGGGGGGTCTAACGTAATTATTAGTGGCTCTTTTGTCGAGATGTAGAGTGTGTGTGTGTTCCCTGCTCCTCACACCACGAACGAGAACCGGCAAACGAAACCCAATCCGTTTTCACCCGAGCTGTGTTCCGGAACACTTGGTTCGGGTGTTCCGGATTGACCAAGACCAAGACAATAGATTTTGTTAGCGGATGGGCTTGAGGAGATGTTCAAGTTGGTTGGCTGCAGTTTTCAGTGGTCGAGCTGAATTTATTACACATTGTTCTGCTTGGGTATTTGGAAATATCAGAGTTGTCGTTTTTCAAAAGAAGTAGAAAAAATGCCTTAATCTAAATTTGGAAATTCATCTTTGCTTGCCAAACTTCCAAAAAAACAAGCAGTTTTAAGTGATCATCCCTGCCAAGAGATAACATCCTTTACAAGTATCTCCACCCCTTGTTTCCACAAAATGCCGTTACTTTTCCACCAGATAAGCGGAGGTAACCTGAGGTCATTCTTCTTGCTCACCTGATTTTAGCTAGACTTCGTCGTCGTCGTCACCGAAAACCAGCGGTCTGTTGTAAAAATAACTCATTTTTCCTAGCCACATGTACGTGTACCTACCGTGTACTGCATCCTTTTGGCACTGGCAAGAAAACCTGGTCCTGTGCTGTTTTGTCGGATCTCTTTCAACCGGCCATTAGCGTTAAAAGCATTTTCGGAAAAGGGCGAGCAACCTGGGTTGTGTGAGAGTCAGGGCCAAGGGAGATGGGACAGCCAAGGAAACGGTTTAATTTTGGACCTTCGTTCGGTTTGACGACGAGACCGACGTTGGTTACCGCTAGGAGCCTTTAGGTTGTGGTTCGAAGGAGCAAATTTCGGATGACAACGATTTTTTTGGTAGTTGGTAGGGTAAAGGGATCTTCTTTATACTTATTACTTGAAACTATTTGAATAACTATGGAAAATTTCTCAAATTCTTGCAAGAACTCAAATGTTAGATAAGTTCAGTATTGGCACACTTACCAAAATAAATTCACTGTTAGCCACGTAGGGCTCTGGTTTTCTGTGGTTTTCTATAGCAGAGCAACATTCTCTTATTATGGTGACATTTCTTTTGATCCGATTCGCTTAAGTAACGAAAGCGAATGACTCAATCTGTTCTAGTGGTTTCACGTTTCACGACGTGACAAGACTTTAGGGCTCTGACGATGGTGATGAGATACTTGTTGTCCTTTGTAAAATATTATTTAATATTGATTTGTTTTCATCTTATTAAAGTTTCAATTTCTTTAATATTTTGAACAGAATTATCGCAACAAAATCGCTAGCGAACTTTCTTCACCCGCGAAAGAGAGAGGAGGCAAATCACTCAAAAGAAAATCGCTCCCAAAATTCTTCAAGAAAATCAATCTGCTGATGATTTTTTGTGAATTTCCATGTCAGCACCACTTAATAGTATTTATTTCACTTTATTTACACACATTGCCCATCTACAAAATGTTACAGGTTGTTTTTCGACGTGTGACGTCACTCTTGCAAGTTTAGTAGTGCATAAGATGTTCCGCCGAATAATCAAGATGATGATTTTTTTAGATTCCTTTTACCGATCTTTCGTGCGCGAGGGAGGATAGCCATGCTCCCTCCGGATTTTTTCTCTTGATGAACGTCCAATGGTTTTCTTTTGATAATGATTATTCCTTCGCTGATTTTAAAAAAAAACTTCATAGTTTTTTTTTTATCAAAACAAGATATTTTCTTGAATTTATTTATTATTAATTTGATTTCCAATGTTTTTTTTCCATTTTTCATCACATTATTTCAGAAGTTGTCATTCAATATAAATAATTGTCTCTGATTTACAAATTCTTCTTAGAGTTCTCTATTTATTTATGTTGTTTGTTTAAGTGTTTGATATGTTTGTGCAAATAAATTCGTTTGTTATTTCACTCGATCTTCAATTCCTATTTTTTAATATTTTGCATTTTGTTTATGATGTTTTTCTTCAATATGGCATGATTTTTTTTCCTATTTTTAATGTTATGAACTGTATTTTTAATTTAATTTATATCACCATGTTTTTCTCTTTTTTATTTGTTTAAATGATGCTTATTTCGGCTTTCAATTATTTTTTAATTTTCATATATTTTGCCATTGAGTTTGTTAATGTTGTTGTGATCCTGTACGGTAAATATTTTGAAATTGGTCTTCAAATTAATTTTAAATTTGATCTAAAATCTGTTTTTTTTAATTTAAATTAAATTTCTTTGTTAATTTGTCAATTTATTTGTTTTCAAATTAGTGTTTTCACTTTGTATTTCAACTTGTTCTTCAATTGTTTTAAGCTTGTTTTTTAATTAGCTTTTAATATTTTTCAATTTGTTTTCGTTTTTTTTTCTTCAGTCTGTTTTTCAATTTGGTGCTTATTTGTTTTATATGTTTGTTTTTGTTTATTTTATCAAATTGTTAGAAAATTTGTCTTGATTTTTTTTAGCTGTTTTTAATTTTTATTTTTTTCTTCATCTTGTTTTTTTAATTTGTTATTCAATTTGTTTTCTATTTTTGAACTCTTTCTTGAATTTATTTTTTATTTTTTTCTCAATTTTTTTTTCGACTTGTTCTTCAATATATTTTTCAATTTGTTCTTCAATTGTGTTTATGTTGCTTTCTCAATTTTTTAAAGTTAGGTTTATTTGTTTTTATTTCTTTCATCTTTTTCTTCATGTTGCTTTTGATTTTTTTTTTAATTTTAAATTTGCTATCCAATTTGTTAGTCAATTTGTTTTTATATTTTTCAACCTTTTTTATAATTTAGTTTCCTTTAATTAGTTTTTATTTTTTATTTTATTTTCGAACTTGTTCTTTGATTTGTTTATCATTTTTTTCTGCAATTTGTTTTTGAACATGTTCTTCAGTTTGTTTTTCAATTTTGATTCAGTTTGTTAGTTAATTTGTTTTTCATATATTCGAAACTTTTCCTTCATATTATTGAAAAATATCAATGTACTCTTTAATTTGTTTTTCATTTTAATTTAAGTTATGTTTTTCAATTTGTTCTTCATTTTTTTAGTTGGCATTTCAATTTGTTTTTAATTTTGTGCTTCAATTTGTTTTTCATTTTATTCTTCAAATTGATATTCATATTAATATACAAATTGTTCTTTATTTTGATATTCATTTATTTTTCAATTTAATCTCCAAATTGTTTTTCAATGTTTTCTCCAATTTGTTCATCAATATGTTTATAATTTGTTCTTCAATTTGTTTTTTCATTTGTTCTTCAATTTATTCTCAATTACCTAGTTCTTCAGTTTATTTTTCAATTTGTTTTTTAATTTGTTCTTCAATTTGTTTTTAAGTTTGTTCTTCAATTTTTTTTCAATTTATTCCATTTGTAATTTATTTAATTTTTCAACTTTTCTTTAGTTTAATTTTGAGTCAATTTTTCTTTTGCTTGATCGTTTATTTATGCTTTATTTTGGTATTCAATTAGTTCTTCAATTTAAATTCGTTTTTAATTTATTTTTTCAATTTGTTTCTCAACTTGTCTTTGAATTTATCTTTCAATTTGTCTTTCAATTTGTTTTTCAATTAGTCTTGCAATTTCACCACGTTCACCACTTGGTCTATTAATTTAGCCTTCAATTTGTCTTTCAGTTTTTTCTTCAATTTGTTTTTTATCTGTTCTGCAATTTGCATTCAAATTTGTTTTTCAATTCATTCTTGAATGTACTATTGAATCTTCTGTCAATTTCTTTTTAATTTTTTTCAACTCTTTATTCAGCTTGTTTTTCATTTTTTTTTTTCAATTTGTTTTTCGTTTTGCTCTCCAATTTGTTCTTCAATCTGTTTTCAATTTGTTCTTTAATTTGTTAAATTTTTGTTAAATTTTTTCTTACAATTTGTTTTTGGTTCTTCTTCTTTTTTTATTCAAAAAGTTTGTTATCTGCTGTTCATGAAATTCATTTTTCAAATATACCTATGTAAAAAAAAAATTTAATGGGATTGTGCGTAAATTTGCGTTAAAATGATCATTAAATTTGTGTTTTTTTTATTTTTAGTATTTTTTTAAAATAAAATATAACGTTGTTATTTAATTTTTACTTCATTTCTTCAAGATTTTTTTTAAAGATTTTATCTATGACTTTGTTCATGATTTCGCTCATGATTCTGTTCTGTTTTAATTTTGGTTACGTTTTGTTCATGATATTGTTTACGATTTTTTGTATTTTCAGTTTAGTTTTTTCTCTAAAAGTAAGTAAATCTTTCCCTGTTCCTGAGGGGAACACCCGTGAAGAGTATCGGGGCCGGCATTTACAAAGCGGATTCAGTGACAGTTCATTAATCAACTTAATGTTAACATGTTAAGGTTAATTTTAACATTCCATAGGTTGTCTTCCTAAGGTGTCTTGATAAGGTCCAGTTTGTGACGATACACTACCTTCCCTTTACTAAGCAATCGATTCCAGAAGGGAAAAGATCACCAGTTGTGTTGGTCCGAGCCGGGATTTGAACCCCGATCTACCGCTTACGAGGCGGAAGCGTTACCACTGGGCTACGTGGCTCGGTTTTTTCTCTGGCTACGTTATTTTCAATTCTTAAATTTACTTTTTTCCATTCTTCCTTCCAGGACTCTACGGCAACTCGGGAATCCTCCCGGCGAACCGCATCCTCGCCAACGGCACCCTCCAGGAACGCCTGAACCTGCTCCAGCTGGCCCCGCTCGTCGGCCTGGATACCCAATCGGCAATCGACCTGTTCTGTCTGGCCGGTTGCGTGATCGCGTTCATCGGCCTCGTGTTCCCGCACCTCTGTCGCCTGGTCAGCTTCATATCGCTGTGGACGCTGTACTTTTCGCTGGTCCAGATCTCGCAGAGTTTCCGCCAGCAGTCGGACGAGATGTTGCTGGAGGCGGGGTTTTTGTGCATTTTGCTTGCGCCGGCGAAGTTGAGTGATCCGAGGGGACCGATCGAGGGGCTGGCGATGCTGTTGATGAAGTGGCTGCTGTTTCGGTACGTGTTTGCGTCGGGGTCGGTCAAGTTGGCCAGTGGATGTCCGATGTGGTGGGATTTGACCGGGTTGAAGAAGCACTTTGAGACGATGCCGCTGCCGACGTCTTACAGCTGGTACACGTTCCAGCAGCCGGACGGGATTCACAAGCTGAGTACGATCTACGTGTACGTCAGTGAGTTGGTTTGTTCGTGGTTGTTCTTTGCGCCGAACCAGCGAGTTCGGATGTTTTCGCTGTGGTGGCAGGTGTTTTTGCATTTGAACATCATTGGGAGTGGGAATTACGGGTTTTTGAGCTTGATCGTGATGACGCTGCTGTTGACGTTGGTTGACGATCGAGAGTTGGTTCGACCGGTGAAGGAGGAGTCCAAGGAGGATAGGACAGGTGCGATGACGGTGAAGGCGATCGCGGTCTTGATGACTCTGGGAACGTGGCTGGTGTTTGGAGTTGGATACAAAAATGGGGAGATGGTGTTCAAGCTGTTGTTCAACCGATCGCAGTATCTGAACATGATGCAGATGATGGTTCAGCTGGCTCCGCTGCTGGTGATGGGACTGATGGTGCAGAAGTTCCTCAAGGTCGTTACCAAGCAGACTGGCACTACCAATGTGGTGAGTATCGAACGTGATGATACCATGGGTATTTTATGACACGATCCTTCTCGATCTACAGGCTGACGGTATCCGAAAGCTAACGGAGAACTGGCAGCTGTTTCTACCAACCCTAGCTGCGTTCATCGTTCTGTTCACCTCGATCGTGCCGCACTTCCAGCTGACGCAGTCCACGGCGATCAGCTCGTCGATCTTCACCAAGCCGTACAACGGTCTTCACAACATGTTCGTGGTGAACCAGTACGGTCAACACCTGATCAAGATGCGCCCTAAACGGGTGGAGATCATCCTGGAGTACTCGGACGACCTGTCCGGGCCGTGGAAGGAGTACGGCTTCCAGTACAAACCCTGGAATGAAGCCGGATCGATGCCGTACGCCTTTGTGTACTTCCCGCGGTTTGACTTCAAATTCTACGACGCGTCCGCGACCAAGCCAACCTCCCAGAAGTGGCTCTACCCGATGGTTCAACGCCTTCTGCAGAACAACCAAGCCGTCACCAAACTCTTCGACCAAAGCCACATCCCGCCGGGACCTCCCAAGTTCATCCGAGCTTCCCTGTACGAGTTCCGCTTCACGTCCTGGTTCGACGGCAACAGCACGACCTTTTGGACGCGTGAACGCCTCAACGACTACTTCCCGGCGTACTCCCTGGACGATGGCTTCCTCGAGACCAAGCTTGACGACGTCGGCATCCCGGAGGAACCAATCCCCTCGGAAGCGCTCAACCTCCCCGTCAAGCTGCTGCTCGATGCGGTCCGTAACTTTGTCGCCATCTTCGAGGGATCCTTCCTCGTGCTGGGCGTCCTGGCGGCCGCCATCGCCATGATCGTCACCCAAAAGCGGGACTAAAACTATGCTTGCGCACAAATTTGCACCTGATACCAGTGTACTTGTTAGTCAGTAGACCAGTATTGTCCACCAAACACACACACACTTCCTGTTTTCTTGCGATATTTTAATGGTTAATCAAAGAAAAAGACGTCAATTACCAAGTGACCGAACTGAAAAAAGACACAAAAAGATACTACAATGTTGGAACAGACCCCTTTCTTCGTTTGCCTTCGCTCCGAATGATAATATCAAGCCTCAAACTAATCGCTTTGTGGTTGAGTGGTTTGGTTTGCTTTCTTCTTCTTGTTTGAAGTGATGACCCCCGATACAGCAGTGCAGTCTCAAGTGGCAGCACGGAAGCGAAAAGGACACGACGTGTGACCACAAATTAATCCGGAATGACAATAGAAGAGGAGAGATGTCCGAACCTCCTTAAGGGCCGGTGTTTAATTGGAGATGCAGCAAGGTTCAGGGTAAAGTTTGTCCTCGAGGGTTGACAAAGTCTTGTTTGCGTTGAAATTGGTATCGCAAGGCGTGATTGTTAGGATAAATTTGCTTGGGAATCAGTGCAGTTGTTGTTTTGTTTGATGTGGCGATCCGATTACAGTTTATCTGGAAACATATGTTATCTTTGCTGCAGCATTGGTTTATAGCTTCTAAAGAATTTTATTATTGATCTCCGAGTATACATTGTTTTAAAATCAAGCAAGTTTGCCTCAAATGATTCGCAAAATAAGTTGTTGAAATTCTCGGCGAATTGAATGAAATTATGACTGAATTTTCAACCTGTAAGTAAGAGTAAGAAATTTGATGTTAAACAGTAAAACATAAAAAAATACAAAAAAATGATCCTGATTATACTATTCGAGGTTGGCTTATCCAAAATTTGGACTTCGGATAATCCAGCGTGATTATCTAGAGAAAAAATTGAGAATTTGACAAACCGGAAAAATTTGGTAAATTTTGTTTAAATTCGACAGATTTCTTTTAAATATATTTATGTCTGTGTTTTTTTCTATGCAACAATATTATTCAAAAATGTTTGTAAAATTTTAAAATGAATGTTTAATAAGATATAATATGATTAGTGCGCCGACCACGGGGACGCGTTGTCTTGTTTTTGCATGCTCATTTTCATTTCTTTTGTGTCGCTATTTTTGTGCTTGGGTGCGTGGTTATTATGTATAGGTGAAGGGATTTTATTAAATGATCATTATATTGCATTATTATATTCAATTGATTATATAACCACACAATATTTTACACTTAACACATTATACAAAACACATATGAAACTGTAAACTGGAGCGTTTGGTACGGTATGTCCACGCATCCTTCATCCCCTGTAGATTCTGTGAAATGTGATCCGTTCTCAGAATCCTCTCTGCGGTAAACACAACGTAGTAGGGCTGGCCGCTTTAATTTTAGCAATACATTTTCGGGTGTTCTCGGATGTACTGCAATTATTAATAATGACAAGAAGGTGCTTGGGGCGTAATCTAATAACAAGACTTTCTAGCATGCTTTCATCGGACTGTGTTAGATTAGATTAGATTAGATTAGATTAGATTAGATTAGAATATTTAATAAGATATAATATTATTTTTGAAGCTTTAAACCTTCTATTAATAGTGAATGTTCTAATATTTTTCGTAAGTTAAGGATTCGGCTTTAAATCCATCCAATTTGATGCTTTTTCACTCAAACGCTAGTCTACCCTAGTCATTTGATCCTATTTTTTTTTCTTAAACATCTTGGCCAAATTGAACGTTTCTGGTTGTTTTAGGTTCAGATTTACTATTAACTCCCTTCTAACAGTTGAAAATATATACAAATCTGGATCTCAATTGGAACTGACTAATTTAATCAATTCTATCAAAAGTTACAAGATTTTTAAGAAAAAAAATAGCGGATGAAAATGAGTACCGTTTTGTAGCGCTTAAGTGCTCAACAGATTATTATGCAAAACTGTTGATAAAAAATTTCGGCCCGCCTACTGAGCTATTATTCACTCGATTTCACCACCTTTGAGGATATGTTTTTGAATCAAAAAGCTAATATGCCAACATTCCAGCACGATGGAATTACATGTTATTTCTCTTTTATTATTATTTTATTAACGACAATTTTTGTATGCAAATTTTGTTACAGTCGACTCTCTGGTTGTCAATATCCAAGGGACCGTCGAGGAAGAGAATCATCAGTTTACAGAACGATGCAAAATGAAGACTCGATTGAAAATATTTTTTTCTTGATGCCCAGCTATGGGAGAGAATCATGGCAACGTCCATCAAACAAAAACAAACTAATGTCAAACACCCTTCAAAGCTTCGTTTTGCCAAGAAAAATGTCTATGCAAGCCATGAGAAAGTGAAATTATTGACAACCGGAAGAGATTTTTAAAGCAAACAGAATCCAAGGGACCGTCGAGGAAGAGATCCTTCAAGCAAGGGACAATATCGAGGAATGAAGATAATTGAAGTATGCAGATTGAAGGGACTGAAGAATTCATTGATAGATGGAGAATTATTGATATCGAGAAGATCGACAGCCAGAGAGTCGACTGTATTTTATTAAAAAAAATTAATTGATCATAAATCCTTGAGGAATTAAAAAATAGCATTGAAAATCCATCAGATATGAAAATATTGTTTTTATTTCTTAAATGATTGAAATATTGAGTATTTAAATTCATTTCATGCAATTTTCATTCATTCAACAGTCAATATTAGAGGGTGACGATTCTAGAGATTTTCAATTTTCCGGGAATCGAGAGTTGAATTTTGCAATTTCCCTGGAATTCCCGGGACCCGGGAGTTTTTTTTAACTATGCCAATAGTTCCAATAATTTATAAATAAACAAGCCTTACCCGACAAACTTCGTTCTGCCTTTTTTCGATTGTTGACGTTTTTTGCTTTTTTGCTTATGTAGCCTCCTGTGATCAAAATTTGATTTTACGTAACTTTTTCCATACAATTTGCCGATGCTCCGGAATCGGTTCCGGAGTGGCCAAAGTTGTCACTCTTTAGCGTAAGAACCTTCCTTGGGCTTATACGAACCCAACGCAGCAAAGAGCGCTCCGATCCGACTTTCCGTTATCAACTGATTCGCGTTCGAACAAAACCGTCGAAATTTTTTATATATATAGAAGAAGTAATAAATGTGTTTCTTTTCAATGAATTCAGTTACAATTGATTCATACTTATTCAATGAAACGTTAATTAGTAGCCTCATTATTTTCGGGAACTGCCCACAATTTAATTTTTTTCTGTACCTGCAAATACAAGATCGTTTCTTGAGCTTTTTGTGACTCATAATTGTAGTTTAAAATGTTTACGAATCATCATTCGCACTGAGTGATTTTTCAAATTCAAATTGCGCAAACTTGTGGCATGAACTTGTTAATAGAATTTTGTTAGGTAAATAAATAGCTAATATATAATTTCCCAGTATCAGATTTTTTGCAATATGATAAATAACGACTCAAAACAGCAAATTAAAGTTGTTTTATTTTCCTTTTTAATGCCAAATGTAAATTAAAAAAAATAAAAAAATCATTGAAATAATAGTTATTAGTAAAATCCGAATGTTCGCATGTGGCGGACCATAACTTTACAAAGATTGTCAGAGTTTTTTTTTATTTAAAAATGAGGTTGATGCGAAACACAAAAAGACTTATTGACATCGAAAAAGAAAATTACTTTGATACAGAGAAATTTTCAAATGTTTTTCTGATTAGTTTATAAAATTTTGCTTCCATATTCATAAGTTTAAAATTTCCCGGGAGTCTCGACGAAATTTTCCCGGGAATCGAGAGGTCCAAAAATGGTCGAAATTTTTCCCGGGAATTCCAGCTCGTCACCCTCTAGTCAATATCAATCAAAACGTGTTGAGCATTTTGATTTCAGTGTATACAAGCAAAACAATGTAAATGGGTCATTGTCGAAGTGTAAACAACAAGTCTATTCTGCTTACGTCAGTTGATGTTTACATTAGGAACGAGCAGGATAAACTCTTTATTTACACTTCGACAATGGTCCGTTTACATTGAATTGCTTGAATAAAACATTGTCAAATTTTCTAAACATTCTAGTTAAGGCCGTTCCAAATATTTTTCAAAGTTTATGTCGCTCCCCCCTCCGCTTCAAAATTGGTCCGAAAAATCAGGGGGCAAAACATTTATTTTTTCAAAGGACTTATTTTTTTTAAATATAGTAGTCTAATCAGCCATGCCAGATATACAGATAAATCTGTATTATACAGATTTTTCGATCCCAAAAATCACAGAAATCTGTAGATACAGATTTTTTTTTAAATGATTTTATATGAAAATTTCAACAATTTAGTAATTGAATCATGGTTTAATATGATTAAAAAGCTTAAATCTGTTGTGAAAAGTCTTGAAAAATCTTCTATGGCTTCTATTGACATGTGACGTTACACCCGGAAGTGTAGTGGTGAAATCTGGTGAAATCGCTGTTCCGCCGAATAATCCAGATGGTCATTTTTTGATTTTCCTTTTACCGATCTTTCGTGTGCGAGAGAGGAGAGCCGTGTTCCCTTCCGATTTATTCTCTTGATGAACGTCAAAAGATTTCATTTCGATGAAGAATCTACGGATTTTGATCACCCTACTGTATACTGTATTATACACTGTATAAGAGAGATTTTTTAAAATAGCCAAAGTTGATTTTTGAGGGTTAATAAACATATCCGCCGGCATGCCTTCTAATCATAAATGCTATTAAAAGGACTACATTAGACAATTCAATTATATTATTTATTAACAAACAAATCAAAAAGTTAAATAAAAAGACTGATACAGCTGTTCTATCGCTCTTCAGGCAGTGAACTATCTGCTCGACTTGACTAATTCCGCACCAGCCCTGTTGAGGTAAATCTCTTTCCCAACGCCGTCCTGCAGAGACCACTTCGCAGGGGGCAGGTTAAGATCCTTCCCGTCTTCTCCCCAGTGCGTTGTGGGGGTGACCAAGGAAGCGCATCAGATTATAGTGTGTGTGCGGGACCATCCGTCGTTGACCAGATTTTCCGCATCGCCGCAGATTAGCCGGACCATTATCCAATTTACACGGCATTCATCGTCGTCGGTTGCAATCTGCACACACACTCAAGAGTCCGAGCTTGAGATGTAATTGTCGTGTCGTGCAGGGGGGGTCGGAACAGGTTCTGCGAGTCACCTAATCTCTCATCGCCCTTATCCGGCCGTCCGTCCGAGCGAGAGAAAGGGGAGAGTGCTGGCAGATGCTTTTCCAGCTGTTTAGTAGGGGGAAGATGCTCGGATTGAGGGAGATAATGTGCTTCTTGGGAGAAAGGTGACCGACTGCTTAAGCAATGAGATGCTGATGGGCTAATTGTTTTGCATTTAGCTCTGCGGTTTTATGGCATGAGGTATGAAGGTATGATGCGGAGGGATGAGAAATTTACATGCAGATTAAGCCACATGGACGGAAATTGATTGAGACGATTTGAAACCAATGCCAACGCAAATGTGGGAATTTAGGGCCAGCCATACTGGCCAGCCCTTGATGAGGGTGGTGATATTGAATGATGTGAACTCTGTCGATGCTCAGAACTAACTGCTTTTATTTTACTAAAACTATTCCAAGCGCGTTGGTTCTTTACCTGCTTCGAACCCACGCACTGTTTATTGCTAAGACAAGACGAAAGAGGACGAGAGTAATAAAAACGAGACTCAAATAAGGACCTCATCGTTCCTTTTTCGTCTCTCTTTCTCCTCTTCTCAATGTGATCTTAGCATGTGGCCGTGATTGCCACATCACTCACCCCTATACTAAAAAAAAGTTGTCAAACTTTTTTTTTCACTAATTCCCTATTATTGAATTTATGGATTGATTTAACAAAATAAAACTGATTTGTAAATTTGAATTTTATCTGAATGCTAGATTATTTGATTACTTATCTGCTTTTCTTCCTTGTATATTTTTATTGTTTATTTCGATTACAACTCGTCTATGGTTAAATGCATTCCTTTTGTTTCATTATTATTTCCAATGAGTGTTTATTTTAATCTATTAATTTGTTTCCTTTCGATCAACGGTTTTGTTTAATGTTAACCTAACCTGTTCTGAATTGCTTTCAAATTGAAATGAGAAGAAGACTCAGAGCAATCCTTGTTTGCAACATTGCTCTGACATCCCTTCCCCCATAATTAAGATTGAAGACCTCATTTCTGAAATCCAATAAAAAACCGAAAAAAAATATTCGAAGTTTTATGTCATCTTTAACAATGTTGAAATCAATTGATTTAAAGAGCTTTTTGTTTTATAACAAAACAACAAAAATGTATCTGAAAATTTTACCTCAGCAAAACATCAGCATACACTCCAACTCTATTTCTAGATGGTCAGGACATCATTTGTGAAAGCACACTAACCTCTACGGGCGTGTCTGCATTTAGCCAAGCACCTACTTGTTCACAAACCTGCCTGCCGTAACGACTGTCGTACATTGACGATCAGTTTAAATTTAAGGACTTTAGTCTTACGCAATTTTAACATGGAAGATCATTGACTCATTTTTAGAGTTTGACTGCCTTTAGCCGTCCATGATTTGCTGCCTTGCCTTTTATGAACAAAAAAATTATTTCCAACATTGTAAAAGAATTTATGGTTTTAATGATGATTAAATCATTTAATTTAATGAATTTACTAACAAAAATAGTTAATTCAATTTGAAAGCCCAATCAGAAAGTTTAAACTAAACACTCTCATACCTTAAATAGATCTTAAATTGCTGCCAGCCTTTAATGACTGACGCCAACGTTGTTGAAATGCTGTTCCGTTGAGTAATGTCCACGGCTCCGTGATGAAGTTGCAGACTCGATCTTCGGCTTTATTTGGTCCCTCTGGCTCCACCACGCTGATATCAACTTCCGTCGCCGGCGAAATACTTCTCAGGAACTCAGGAACACTTTCAAAATTACTTAAAAAAAACCTCGGTGTGGGGTTTTTCCGTTGCTGCCACCATTGTGGGAATTTAGGGCCAGCCATACTGGCCAGCCCTTGATGAGGGTGGTGATATTGAATGATGTGAACTCTGTCGATGCTCAGAACTAACTGCTTTTATTTTACTAAAACTATTCCAAGCGCGTTGTCTTTACCTGCTTCGAACCCACGCACTGTTTATTGCTAAGACAAGACGAAAGAGGACGAGAGTAATAAAAACGAGACTCAAATAAGGACCTCATCGTTCCTTTTTCGTCTCTCTTTCTCCTCTTCTCAATGTGATCTTAGCATGTGGCCGTGATTGCCACACAAATTTGTGGGGAGCAGCAAATTGATTTTCGATATCAAGTGTTTCTATTTTTATGTTTCAAGTATGACACAATTATTCGATGTTCAGTAGAAGTAAGAAGTAAGAAGTAAGAAGTAAGAAGTAAGAAGTAAGAAGTAAGAAGTAAGAAGTAAGAAGTAAGAAGTAAGAAGTAAGAAGTAAGAAGTAAGAAGTAAGAAGTAAGAAGTAAGAAGTAAGAAGTAAGAAGTAAGAAGTAAGAAGTAAGAAGTAAGAAGTAAGAAGTAAGAAGTAAGAAGTAAGAAGTAAGAAGTAAGAAGTAAGAAGTAAGAAGTAAGAAGTAAGAAGTAAGAAGTAAGAAGTAAGAAGTAAGAAGTAAGAAGTAAGAAGTAAGAAGTAAGAATTTCATTTTATAAGTTTGATATTTTCTGTTTTCAGCTTGCACCTTATATGATATTTTTTCAATTAATTCTCAGCCAAGCTTCGATAAACATCTCATAATATAAAGATTGCACATCCTGGCGTTTATCCTTCGTAAAACCTTCCTAAGTGAACTCATCCATTACTTCACCAAGGAAAAAGTTGTCGTCATACTAAAAAATGATTACCATTTCCCTGTCATCGCCGATATCAACTCACGTCTCGCGACAGGGATGCTGTTGTCCCTCCTTCTTGTTGCAACCAACATGCTGCTAAGACGTTGCAACCTCATCTCGTGGCAAGCGTTATTGATTATTATCCCCATGCTTTCCGAACAGCAATCAACTGCTCTTACACACTGTGCCTTGAGAGTGGCATCCCCTCCTCCCCTTTCCACCTTTCCATTAGATGACCCCTCCCTCCTCCCAGACGCAACCCCGTGAAAGTGACAGCAAATTTATCGCAGAAATTACTTGAACGTAAATTTGCGATTATGCTGCAAAATGCACTTCCTGTTGCCGCAGTCTTAGGGCAGGGTGACATCGCGAGCTCAAGAGTGCATTTTTTTTTTGTTCAAACTTGGGAGGGAAAGTCGATGAGATGAAGATTTTAAAGGAGATTTGCACTGGGATGTCGGGAAAAATCTGAATAAATTCAACTAGTAGTGTTGGGAAAATTAATAAAAAAAAATAAAATTGAAAGATAATGAATTTAAAATTGTCATAAATGAAACATATTTAAAAATTCACAGAAAACTTTTTGTTCTTAAAAAGAGAAACGTAAAAAAAAGTCACGATAAACCCAAGCCACGTGGGGCAAAGATAGCTGAGGAGAGGGGGTGCCTCGCTACGCAGCGAGCAAGTCTCGTGAAATTTATCAAAGATAATAATGCACAGATTAGCATATTTTATGCTTCTCTGGGCAGCCAGAACCCGGCCAGCGTGCTCTTCCACGGTTCAAGGTTTACATCTCCTTCTCTCCCCAAGGACGGTGCAGCTGAATCATGGTTGAAACTGTTAAAAGTGGAGGCACGTGGGCTGAGAAGTGCGTACACGGGAAGTAACGAACTAAGATTGAACGTATAAAGAAATTGTGCTTTTTTATTTTAGTTAGAATTAAATTGTTTTTTATGGCATAACATCTTATAATTTTTGAGTGAGTGAGTTTTGAGCAATTATCCACCAAAACCGGAAATGGATTTTATTTATATTTTTTTATTTGAGTAAACTTTGTGAGGTCCTTCTCTTTGACCAAAAGAAGCCATTTTGTGTCACTGGTTCATCCATACAAGTATCCATACAATTTTGGCAGCTTCCCATACACAAATTGTACGTAAATATTTTAAAATTTTCTTATCGATTTGCCTGGTACAAGGACAAAAAATTACCGATTGCATTACTTTATTAATTTTTGATTTTTTTTAATATCTTTTCGGGGACAAAAAACAACAACTTTTGAGCCAGAGAGAAAAATATTACCGTCGAGTATATTTTTTAGAAAATTTCACAAAATTTTTAATTGAACTTCTTAAGAGACATTGAAGATTGGGCCTCTGGTTGATGAAATAAAGCGAATTAAAAAAAGAAACCAGAAAATCAATGTTTAAAAAATAAAACAAAAGTCTCATCCAAACATTCCGACATTTTCTAATGCCAAAGTCTCAGCTACTATATACTATAATGGTCCAATATGATAATTGAGGTTTTGCAGCGCGACTGTGTTTCAAATGTAGGTGGCGCCAAAATGAGGTTACTTGACTAAAATCGTATTCCTTTTTGCTGGATTGAAGAACAAAATCGCTTATTTCTCATGATTCCCTGCATCAATCTTAATGAAACTGGTTGCAAAAGATGAGACAAATTTTTGCTTTAAAATAATGAACATCAATTTTTGGTCGCGCAAAAATTTGTGACCTTTTTCTTTAAAAAACATGTTTTGTAACACGAAAAAATTAGTTTCCCCGTATATATCAATGAAATATACAGTTATATAGTTGATAACAGATGTGTTAACGTATATTCAACCATTTTTATTGATTTTTGACAGACTTTCTTGCCAAATAGTCCAAATTACTATCTTTTTATAAATTTACAGTTTTCTCATAGAAAAATCAAACAAATTTTGGAAAGTTGTACACCAAATTGTTGGAAATAATTTTTCTCATCCGAATCCAGCATAAGTTTTGTAAAAATGTTGATTATGGAGGAAAAAACACATTTTTTCAAAAAATCATAGGTTTAAGCTATTTGTTCATAGGTGGCAACATGTGTCTTTTAGCTTTGCTGCAAATCCTCTATTTCTCATGATTCCATGTATCAATCTTAATGAAACTGGTTGCAAAAGACGAGAAAAATGTTTTGCTTTAAAAAAATGAACATCAAATTTTGAGCGCGCATAAATATGTGACCTTTTTCTTTTAAAAACATGTTTTGGAACACATAAAAATAAGTTTCCCCGTATATATCAATTAAATAAACAGTTATATAATTGACAACAGATGTGTTAACGTATATTCAACAATTTTTATTGATTTTCTTTTTTAAGACTTTCTTGCCAAGTAGTCCAAATTACTATCTTTTTCTAAATTTTAAGTTTTCTCATAGAAAAATCAAACAAATATTGGAAAGTTGTACACCAAATTGTTGGAAATATTTTTTCTCATCCGCATCTGGCATAAGTTTTATAAAAATGCTGATTATGAAGGAAAAAACACATTTTTTAAAAAAAAAACATAGGTTTACAATATTTGTTCATAGGTGGCGATATGTGTCTTTTAGCTTTGCTGCAAATCCTCTATAACGTTTAAATACACCAGCTTATTGAGATATCAATTTTTATTCATTAAAAAAAATTAAAGTTAAGTGAAAAAAAGAAAAATAATTAATTCAGGATACTTTGAAGGAACCAAGCAAATTAAAATATTTTTTTCTTTTTATTATTTCACGCTGTATTTTTCATTTCTAAGAAAATTTAGATAACAAATTTGAAAAGTCTGATATTTGGCATCATTAAAGAAAGGCTTTTTCCCAACATTTGGCGGAATCCGTCGAAATATTTTGCCGGGGGTTCTAAAGCAACTTTTCTTTAAAGATTTTTTTCGATTTTATAGGATTTTTTTTCAGAAAAATCTTTGAAAATTGATGGATTCATGCTGATCGTATTTGACCAATATTTGTACTTTAATAAAAAGTTTCCGAACCAAATTTACCAAATTTGTCGGGAAAGTTTTTTCATGATGTCAAGTATCAGACTTGCTGAATTTATCTTAAATTTGATCTAAGAAACACACCGTGCATTGATATCATTTTTTTCTAATATAATGAACAATATATTGATTTTAATAGACTTTTCGATTAATTCAAAAAGATATCAATTTTGTTAATAGAAGTGAGAAAAATTGATAATACAATAGTTTACTTAAGAAATTGATAATCTTTTGTTTATGGATATTAGGGATAAATTTTTTATCTCATTTACCTACCATCAGTCTGCGTAAACATCCTATTATATCTAATTAATTCCAGCCCATTCGCCGTTTTTCCCAAATCCCGGAAGCAAAACTGTCCACAAACTGTCCCGTCTCCAGTGCTGCCAGTCAACGAGCTTATCCAGTCACACTGGCCCCCCAGACAAAGATTAAGTGAGTCAGGACTTTTCGTGGCATGTTACCCAGGGAGTGGTGAGGTGGAGAAACCAAGTGATAAAACACTTTTCGCGCCCTGCTCCGCAGAGAAATTCCAAAGCCAGTCAGGGTGAAAGAGTTGCACTTTCGATGATCACTCGTCTTCGTCGTCGTCCTGTTCCCTTTCAACAAAGGACCTCTTTTGCGTTGCTCAAGGATCAGAGCCCCGCCGCATGCAGTGTTAATCAGATGGTACTTGGTTGGAACGATGGCGGCACAGCGTGGCTTCGCGCTCTGGTTACTCACTTTGTCTTGCAACGTGGCCCCCGGGGTAACCGTACCGGAACAACACTCCTGCATTAGGAGGGGTGGCACAGGGTGGCCGCATAATGCATTTGCACCATTTTCGCCATCGTCACCCGGTGCAAATGTTTTGAATTGCAGCGAATTATCATCGATCCAGGTTATTTTAAGTTATAGAGTTCTTAATTTTTACTTTTGAATGTTATTAAATGGTTAAGACTACCATCTACTCATTAAGTTTCAAGTTTCAGTTTCAACAGTCACCGTCAAATACTGCTTTCAACTGCCCTCGACTGCTGTTAACTGCTTCCAAATGGCTTTGACTGCTTCAACTGCTTCAGTTGTTTACACTAGTTTTCAACCATTGTGAACTGACTTGAACTGAACTGCTTTAAGCTACCCTCAATTTCAATAGTTGTTTGCATTCGAACTGTTTACAACTGAATTGAACAGCCTAATTGTTTTCACCAGTAATTAACTATTTTTGAATACATAACTGCTTCCAATCACCGTCAGCTACATAAAACTGCTTTCAGCTGCCCCAAACTACTTTTAACTGCTTTCAACTGGCTTTGATTGCCTTCAACTGCTTCAGTTGTTTTAAACCATTGTCAACTGTACAACTGCCTTGAACTGCTTTTAACTGCCTACTAACTGCTTTCATTTGGCTTTGACTGCCTTCAACTACTACCAGTTTTCAACCGATTTTTCCCACACAAACCTCACCTTCGAGAGTCCTAAAATAGCTCAAGGAACAATGTTAAGCATGTGGAACAGGGTTTTGAAAAAAGTTCTACATTCTGGGCACCATACTGAACAACTGCCTTGAACTGCTTATAACTGCTTTCAACTGCCTTTGACTGCTTTCAACTGCTTCCAGTTGTTTTCACCAGTTTTCAACTTTTGCCACAGTGCAACTGCCATGAACTGCTTTTAGCTGCCTCTCATTTTTTTCAAAATTTTCAATCATTGTTAGCTTATTAACTATCCACAACTGATTTAAAATGCCTTCAATTGCCGCTTACTGCCATTAACTGCTTCGATTTGTTTATAACTGATATATCAATAATTGTCAGAATTTTAATTGGTATTAACTGTATACAACAGATTTAAACTACTTTAAAAAACTCTAACTGCCTTCAACTGCTTTTAACCATTGATAACGGAATAACTGACTTCATTGTTGTTTCGACTGCTTTCAAATGCCTTCATTTGAATTTGACTGTTGTTTCCAGTTGTTTTCATCATTTTTGAACTACATAGCTGTCTTGAACTGCTTTTAACTGCCTTTAAACTGGCCTCGGTTACCATCAACGGTTTCTCCCAAATTTCAATAATTGTAGTATTTTTTACGGCTATCAACTGTTTACAACTAGTGCAAACTGCTTCATTTTTGTCTAACTGCCTTAAACTGCTTTCAACTAATTCAAAAAAAAATCAACTGACTTCATCTGTTTCGATTGCCTTTAACTACTTCCAGTTACTTTTCAACTATTGTCTGCTGCTTTGAACTGTCTTCGCCTGCCTTCACAGTTTTAGCAATTTCTATCTAACTGATTACGACTGATTCAAACTGCTTTTAACCGCCTCTAACTGCCTTCAACTGCTTTTAACTACTTTCAACAATTTTTGATATGATTATTGCTATAATTTGCTCATATCTGTTTAAAAATGCTTTCAAATTATTTTAACTGCTCTTAGCTGCTTTAAACTTTTTTCAATAACCTTCAATAGTTTGCTTTTTTTATTACTACTGTATTCAACTATTTTCAACTGCCTCCAATTGTTTTCATCTATTTCCAACAGTTGTCAACTGCAGATTGCATTTAACTGATCGCAACTGCCTTCAACTGCCTCCAACTGTCTTAAAATATCTTAAACTTCCTCAAACTACTTTAAACTGCTTCAACTGCTTCTTTCTACTTCTAACTGCTTTTTATTGCATTCATTGTCTTCAATAATATTCAACTGCTTTTTACTGCTTTTACTGCCTTCAACTACTTTGAACTGCTTTCAACGATTGACAACATATATTTATTGTTTTAAAATCCTTAAGCTTTTGTCAAATCTTTCAAATATTTTCTACATTTTTTACTGTATTATCTTTTATGGTTACTATTCTCAGTTTCCACTACCCGGTTTTTGGCCGTTTTCAGTTGCACCACGTCGGCAGTATCTCAATGCAGATCCTGCTTATCTGCTCAAACCACCGCAGCTACACGGGATCTGCATTATTGCTGCCAATGCATCCACTTCAACCCTATCCCGCAGTATCTCTCGTATATTCTAAAATAGATGTCTTTGCCACCCGAGATGATGACGATGGCACCGGGTAGATAAATTAGAGCCACGTGCGAAATCTCGCTGAAGGGACTCAAGTCTTTCAGCAAGCTGAGCGTTCGCCATGTTTGCGGGAGAGCGGTGGAAATCGCTCCGTTGAAAGGATAATCTTAAAATAGTTCAAGTCGAATGGAGCCAACTCGGAGCTACTCGTGTACACCATAAAAATCAATTATTCACGCCAAATCTGATTCGTTTGCTAAACAAAACCGGTCAAACTGACACGTGCCACACCATCCCAGTAGCCATTTTAGAACTAGCCAAGTGGTTCCTACTGCCTGTTGTTGGCATTCCCGACTGCAGAACACTCGAAATTAACCTTTTGCTCTGTCACTTCCCAGAATTTGATCGCTGCACAAGCGCCAGGCTATTTTCAGCCAGCTTTCGCAAAAATTGAGTGGCATCAGAGATGGCGGAGGCAAACAAACAAGTGTCCGAAAGCTTTCAGGGCCGGGCCTGAAACTGTCTTGTTGCGGTCAAAGTCTGACCGAGGCTGATGTTTACTCACTCCTTCTGCCGTCATTGCGCGCTGAAGAGCAACTTTCTGCGCTGTAGACGAATCGAGCGAGGACGGTGGTGCCAAGTCAAACTTGCAAATTAGTTTTCGGAAAAGCTGGAATTAAAACTGAGAGTGCAGTTTTGGGCAAGTTTGGCGAGCAAACTTGAGGTGGAAGTTCATTTGAGTGAAGTGCTTTTGGGCGATGGGTTATTGTCATTGTTGGGATTCAGCGATTTAAATTGGTGAAAAGTTTGATTGTTGATCGTTGTCATAGGAGAACAGCATGTAGTTCCAAGAGCATCTTATGTTGGCATATCAGCACTTCGACGTTCATTTACAGCTACAAAAAAAATATATTTATAAAAATTGAAATAACAAGCCTATGCTTCAACATTTGGATGAAAAAAGTGTTTTAAAATGCATTTCACACGCGTCCAGTCAATAGTCATAATCATTAGTTTTCAAAATACCGATGTACTGACGGTTTTTTTTTCGCGAAAAAAAAAATGTTTTCAAAGGAGTTTAAACATGCTAATTATGATTATAAACGCAGGAAAATGCATTTTCTTTTTTTCAGTTGATTTTACTTTTATTTTCATCAATATTTTGAATTTTGAAGTTTCTTGAAAAAAAAATTCTAAATGTTTATTCACTAACAAAAATTGTTCAGTCTTATATTTTCATTCAAAAAAATTTAATATTTCAGAATACAAAATTATATACATTATATAATTGAGACAACCATCTGATAGAAAATTGAAAATAAAATATTTGGCATGTTTGGGCCCGTTTAAAAATATTTTGAACTTTTATGAAATTACAATGTTCAGAACCGCAAAAACTTTTTTTTCTCGCAAAAATAAAATTTTCGTCAATACTTAGAAATTTTGGAAATTAATGATTGCAAAACAACTGGACAGGTATATAATGCATTTTAAAACACTTTTTTCATTCAAATGTTGATACCGTTGCCTGTAATTACATATTTTCAATTTTTTTTTCATTGCATGACTAAAAGGTACCAAGAAAAAATGTATTGCTCTACCTTTAATGTTTTTGAGAAAGCTTTGTTTTGGTGGAGACAAAAAAATTGACAATTATTTTTTTAATTTTCGTCTCTACCGAAACCATTTTTTTTTTCAATAAATTAAAATGTTGAAAATCCTTTTGCAATTGCAAGATTTTTGATTTTTAAGATTTTTGAAAATTATTGATTTCTTACTGCTCATTTCTCGTTTCGATTTTATCTTTTTCATTTCTCATCACTCACTTCTTTAACTAATTATTGATTGCTTTTGTTTTGGTTTTTCATTAGCCATTTCTTTTAAGACATAAGTAGTGATGAGAAATGAGAATTTAGCAATGAGAAATGTTAAAAGAGAAATAAGAGAGGGACCATCCATAAACCACGTGGACACCTAGGGGGGGGGGGGGGGGGGGTATGGCGATTGTCCACAATAACAATACAATTTTTTTTTATTTGTATGAAAATTGTTCACAATGGGGGGGGGGGGGGGGTTTGAGATTTCCAAAAAAGTGTCCACGTGGTTTAATCAGAAATTATGATAAACTCCAGAATCTGTTAATCTGCAAATCTTGCGAAGGGATTTTCTGGTCGATTTTGTGTCTTGGGAAGTGGTTGGTTATGATACATGGAAAAAATAAAAACTTGCTAATACTCGTAGCTGAATTCCCAAAATGGAAAAAAAACATAAATTCCCAAAATCATGGAGCAAATTCTGGCAGATCTGATTAAAAAAAAAACGATTTATTTACATTATCGAATATATCGTCAAACAATGTTTTAAAATTCGATATAAGTGCAATATCTAAGTTGCAATTGAAAATTACTCAACTATTCTTTTGATAAAGTGCATCATTTTCAAGTTTATGGCATTTTAGAGCATGAGCATGAGCATGAGCATGAGAGACCACCCATGGTTGTCCTTCTCCGTTGCTGAACAGGACCGTAATATCCTATCAATACAACCGACCATACGCTTGAACGATCTAATGGTGTTTCCCTTATCAACAGCATGTATGAATGCGTTGAAAAGATAAAACATCAAGATCATTAAAACTAGATCTGAAGCAAATAGGTAACAGTCATTGGCCACCAACGGCGCCCGCCATGTCAGTTTGTAGATCTCGGGGGATTGGGACGGGAATGTTAGTTAGCACAGGTTGCTACCAAGGGTGGGTTCTATACGATATCCACACCCCCACGTGTGCCGGAAAACTACTTCTACTTGGGATTTTGTTAGTGGGTAAGGGTAATGGCCAGGATTCAACATAGAGGATGATGATGCGACCCAATAATCATAAATTTTGTTTAATGGTGTGATGTATTATGCATTCTCAAGGCAAACAGTCGGAGGATGCGGATGAGATTATTCCCGGTTATTTGGTGTTGAGTTTAGCATAAATGATTCAATCTTAGACAGCCGGCTGTGGAAAGATAAAACCAAATAAAATAAAATGCGAAAACGCGAAACCGCCCGGACCGAAAAACACACACAATCGAAAACAGCAACGAAAATCCTGCGTAATGACCGCGACGCGCACCGTTCAAATTCTCCAAAGCAACTGTCAAACAATCGCGAAATCACCCGGGTCGAAATACACACACAATCGGGGGGAAAACAAAGACGGAAACGGCAACGAAAATCCTGCGTGATAACCGCGACCCGCACCGTTCAAATCCCCCAAAGCATCTATTTTCAAGTTTATGGCATTTTAGGTATTTTTTCCCACAATTTAAAAATAATACATGAAAGATAAGCACCCCTGAAAAAAAGATGTATGAGAATATTGACTTGGTTGTAAGTCTTTCTCAATTTTACTTAAAAGCCCTCATTTCTTAGCTGAAGATGTCTAGGAAAGTATTGGTTCGATGTCAAATGCTAAAAGAGTGAATTATTTTCTAAATTTTCTGCTCTTTCGATTAAAAATAGTCTCATTTTCCTTTAAATCAATCGTTACAAAAAATTCACAATAATGTTATTCAATCAAACAAATCAATTAAAGAATGAAGGGTTATTGAATGACACTGAGAAAGCCTTATTTTTGAAATAAATTTTCCTTCATGAAGTTTTTAAATTTTAACCATGAAATGTTTTGATAATTAAGACGGGTTAACCAATAAAAAATTGAATATTTTTTTGTTTTGTAAATAATATAAAATTAAATTGCATTGAATGAGTTTTTTTTTAATGCGACAGTTCAAAAATACAAAGATTCATATATTCGAAAATTCAAAAATTGCAAAATCCAAGATTCGAAGGTGAGCAAATTTTTAGTTTCGAAGATTCGTAAATCAGCTTATTCGAAAATTCAAATGTTCATAGTCTCAAAGTATCAAAAGTTCAAATATTCGCAAATTTGAAGATTCAAAGGTTGGAAGATTTGAAATTGGATGTTTTGAAGATTCACAGATCGAAGAATCGCAGATTACGAAAATTTGATAATTCAAATAATCGAAGATTCAATGTTTCGAAGTTTGAAGTTTCGAAATTTCAAAGAATTGCAATTGCAAGATTTGAAGATTCGGTGTTTCAAAGATTTGATGATTCGCAAACACGATGTTTTTAAAATTCGTTGATTTGATGTTTCGATGCTTCTAAGATTCGAAGATTCAAAGATTCGAAATTTCAAACATTCAAAGATACGAAATATCAATATTTCAAAGATTCAATGGTTTGATGTTTCAAAAATTCGAATTTCATAGATTTGAAGATTCGAAGATTTTTTGATTCTACAAATCGAAGATTCAAAGATTGAATAGTTCGAAGATTCAAAGAAACGATAATTCAAAAAACGATTTCGAAGGAGAGGTAAAGCTCTCCGAGTCGCGAGAGTGGAGTTATACTGACAGTAGCCTTGAAACATAGACAAAATGCCATTACAATAAAAATGTGAAAAGTCGATTTGGAAAAACTTGGAAAATTACTCAAATTTGAAAATGAGGAATTAGAAATAAAAGATGGTAATTAAGCATAATGATATAAAAAAGATTGCTTTATAATCATTATTTTCTGTTGGATTACAAGGAAACCTTTCAACCTTGACAAATGCACTGAACCAAAAACGATTGCAACATTGTTTCCTTTCATCACAAAATTTTTCCTGCTTTGATTGTCTTTTGATCGCAACTAGGTTTCTCTGCTTTTAGTTCCAAAGAATTGTATTTTTCGACAAAAAGAAAACGAAATCCCTGGAACGGAGACGAAAAATCATCCTCTTGTAAAAACTACTTGTAACAAAGCCATTCGAAAGTAAGTGGAGCACACTTTTTCAGCCCGGTTTGTCACGGCGTCGAGTTTTACATGACATGGCTGCTGGTACCAGTGGTAAAAAATGACATAAAGCTGGTTTCGGCTGCAGCTGCTAGTTGGGCGCCAGGAAAGAAGCTTTTCGAAAGTAAGAACTCGCAAGTTGAACGCGAAAAAAAAGAACTGTCACCAGATAAGTTGAATACATTATTATTGCAATGCGCACTTACTCACTCACGATCGTGTATGACCACACCCACCCACTAGTGGTGCGATATGTGATGGGAAAGAGGAGAATGAATTGTGCTTGTTATTTTTAATGTTAGTCTACATTTGCTATAGGAAATATGTTGGACATTTTTTTATGGTTGTTTAGTCATTCTCGTTTTAAAAAATCATTTGTATAAAAAAAAGATTTTAAAACAAGTCTATGAAATGGCATTTAGTCAGAAATTTTAGCTGATGTTTTTAAAGCCTGCAATAAAAAATTCCCTCCTGAAAAAGGGAAAAGTGAATAAATGAGCAAATGTGGTCCTAAGAAAAAAGTGTGTTTTCGTCGCGATAAAAACAAATTCGCAGGGGGTGGTGGATGTCTTGGGAAAAAACCGCGGAACCCCAAAAAATGGAGGTTAGGAAGGAAAAACTGACACTTGAGTCGCGACGTAAAACCGGATTTTATGTGAGAATTGATAATTGATGTATGGGGTGGTGGTGTTGTTGGTTTCTGTGAGTGGGAGGGCGAAACGTTCGCTTTTACTTAAGAGAGGGGCAGAATTTTTGCATAAATTTTATGGGTTCTTTTTTTATGGCTGGAAAAGTATCGCCACAAAGCAGTGTGGTGGCAGTGTTTTGGTGGTTTGGTTTTTGGAGTATTTCCGGCCATTTGCGCGTGAAACAGAGAAAAAGTGTATGAATTTTTCATGGGGTGCTTTGCAAAATTCAAGTGCTGTAAAATCAAATTTTATGCACTGCTATTTAATAAGCTAGTGAAGTGTGTGCTTGGGGGATGGCCTTGCAGGGTGTTGTGAACAATCTAGGTCAGTGTAGCTCTATATTTTTGCATAGTTGAATCAAGCTTATTGAAAAAAAAAATGCAAAATATTGGTTGAATAAAAGTTTTGAAATATTTTTATTTACTTGTTTGAACCCTTCAATCTTGAAACTTTTTGATTTTTTAGAAATCTTAAGCTTGGTTATTTGATTAAAAAATATTGAAAAAAAAAAATGAAATATAATGTATATTTTTTATTTTGTCAAGCCAAAATGGATATAAAGTGCAAATACCCCATTTTTGAACACAATTTTTCTCATTACTTTGATAAAAGTGACTTTCCAGATTTTTCCAGAATTTTTGCTAGTTTCTTTTTGTTCAGACTTTGTAACCCTGATCTTTAGTTTGTTCAAACTAGTTTCCTTACAATATTAGCAGTTGTGCGTCCATACAAAATTGTATAAAAATACTCAATCAGCTGTATCTTGAAAACGGGTCTTCTGATCATTTGGTGTCTTTGAAAAGTTGTAGGTTTGCTTAGGAATTGTCATAAATAGTGATAGTGAATAGTGGTACTAAAAAAATATTTATTTTTAAATTGGACTTTTTACACAAAAAATTGAATTGTGTAAAACGAAAATTTACATTCCATTCACATAAATATAGCTTTCGGCTAAAAATAAATACTTACTTTTTGCGTTTCTCTTTGTTTCGTCGTCCGTGTCTGTCGCTGGTGACGATAAACGGCCATGATCGACGACGACCAACATTTTCAAAACTTTTTTTTCGTAAAATCGCGATAACTCGTGATTTAATTGTCTGCTCTACAAATTTGTACAACATTATTACACTCTAAAAAGTAACCCTTTAAAGTTAGAAAAAACGAAATTTTAAAATGATTTTTTTTGTTTTAAATGAAAAATTACCCTTCTGGGTTAATGTAGATTCGAAAAGTACATTAAATTTCCCTTAAAATGACATGTTCCAAAATTTTTTACAGTTGAGTAACGGAAAATGGCAGAGTTTTAAAAACTTGTTTAGTGTTTTTTTTTTCAATGAAAAATACGTTTTTTTCGGAATTCTGAGTACGCCATCAAATTGGGCATCTAACTTTACATAAAAGTCCCTTTGACACCAAATTTCTATCTCATCACCGTTTCAGGCTGCAAATTATTGAAAAACACCTCTTTTTTCGCATGTTCAAAAATGGAAGGGGTCGTACCGCCCCTCCGTCACGAGATATCAAAAAAACGGACCTCGGATTCGTGATCAGGGACAAAAGTTACCCCTTAGGACAAAGTTTCACGCAAATCGAAAAGGGGTCGGGGCAACTGCTGTGTTAGTTGGTGGAGAATGACCCTATTATAAAAATCTGCGAAAGAACCCTTACATTTCATAAAATGTTCAAGTCAAATAACATTTTATTTTTTACGTTTTTTCTACCTGTCTAAAAATTATGATGCCAACACTGCCAAATTAATTTTGAACAGTTTGTGCCATGGCTCAAAAAAAGGCATTATTTGTCTTCATGAAACAAATATTCCATTCCAATTTTTTGTGAAAAGTCGAAGTCGACCTCATCGATCATAAAATTTGTTATCAAGATAACAGAAAAGTATTTCTGTAAGTATAGGAACAGTGTCATTAGTCATAGGTAAAGTGTACACAATATTTCATCCAAGTTAAAAAAAAATATTACATATTTGAAACAATTTGTTCGTTTTTGGAAAAAATTACTCTAGCATTAGCATTAGCATTAGCATTTGGAGGACGCCCCACCACCGGAAGGCTCCACAACGCTTATCCCACTGTTTGGTGTGGTTGTGTTAGACCCTCATCCGGAACAATAATCCAACACGGGAGATACCATGTCTTCATCTTTTGATGAGTGTGTAATACAGCCCAGGGCATAAGGGGGTCCACGCCGGGTCCAAGCTATCCTCGGGGAAATGACGGAATGTTAGTAAACACCTATCTAAAGTGCGCAGGGACCCCTACGTCACCTTAGTGGTATAGATGTTTGTAGGGTGGTTTTGGACTCAATGTTAGTAGGAGAGGTAGAACCCTAGGATATACCTCAAGAGGTATTACGGGTGAGTAAAAAGTGTTTAACTGTTTGTGGATTGTGCGGTATCTGCATTAACATTTGAAAATTAAACTCAAACAGCCGGCTGTAGAGTGAAATTGACCATTTATTGTGTAGATTTGTTATAGAATTTTATTTTATTCTCAGAGAACAATTTTTACCTAATTGTTTACTGATGAAACATTTCGGTTGGGCTTGTTTATTAATTATTATAGAGTTTCATTTTAGGTTTAATGTATTTAAATTTAGTTTTGAAAAACAACAGAAATATTTATTGTTTTGATGTATTTAAAACGAGAATCTTTTTATATCGAACAAAAAACCGACGTAGATTTCACGAACATGTACATGCTACTGTTAAGACCGCTTTCGTTAAATACTGTTTCAATGTTTAACTATTTGAAATTATTATCTAAGGCAGCCGGCTGCGGAAAGATAGGCCCAAAATTTATTTATTTTGTTTTCCCGATCAAGCGCGAACTCAATAAAATCGACCGAAAATTAGACTAAACCCGAAATTTTTTTTAACGTCAAGGGTTATTTTGAGATTTTCATGACAAGCAGTAATAATTATTATTCCTAACACACTCTCACAAAGCAAGTCGTATGCGCCGCAGTGCAAAAACGGCTCGCATCTCTCTTCTTATTGGGACAAAAGAAAACAAACGTCAAGCCCCGAAAGAGAGAAAAACACTCATTCCAACACATCTCTCAAACACACTAACTCTTACGTATATGCATTATAGCAAACTCATTAACAGGCTAATGATTGCCAGCAAAAAAAAAAAAAACAGCTTTTTGACCATTCCAAGTCGGAACAAACTCACCGGATATCTGCCACTCCGATTAGAGCGGTCGGAGGTGACCCACAATCTTATATTCCAATCTGTTGTCCGCAAAGCAGCGGACACTCCTATGCACCTCGCTAAGTAGCGCGTTTTTTGCCTGCGAAAACCAGCAGACTCTTCGCAGGAGAAGGACAACACACATGCATATTTTCCCTTCTCTCTTCCTTCTCCTTTCACTCCTCTTTCCCTTCACACAACTTTCGCTGCAAACAACAAACATGCTCCCCGAGACCTAAACGCTGAGTCCCATGTTTTCTTTTACACCCGTTTCACAGTTCACAATTCTTCAAAAAAGCTCGAGTTGAAGTTACTCTTCTTATTTCTCTTAACCACGCATCACTTCTGCGAAATTTGCAGTCGGATTTTTGAGTTTTTCACACCAAAAAACCTTTTTTTTACCAAGACTGACGATCGAATCGAGCCCGTTCTCAGCACCTCATCTCTTTTCGCCACTTATTCCTCTCTAAACGGGCTCACCAAAGTTGCTCTCAAACTGTTGAATCTCGTTTCTCGTTTCACTATCAGGTTTTTGGAAAAAATTACTCTAACGCTAAAAAATACTAAAAATGGGTTGAAAAAACATAAAAAAGCAGCGTTTGACATTGAAAAAAATTGTTTAAAACATGGTTAAAAAATGAAAAAAAATGAGGACAGGGCAAATAAATAAACTTGAGAAAGAAAAACTTTGTTTTCCGAAAATTTTTAGCTTGGTAGATTGAATTGTTTCATGTGACTTTCCAGGGTATTTTTTTAAATTGACCTTTTGGCCGTTAATTTTATTGCAACAAATGATTAAAAACAAGCAAATAATTGAAAAAGTGTTTTAAAATAGAAAAGGAAAACAAAACCGATAAAAAATTACTCCCTGGCACGGAAAATTAAAATATGTCTTAAAAAATAACAAAAATATGTTAAATGCAACTAACTTCGACTGTGTTTTGTTATGCATTCAAAATCAGTTTGCAGCATGTTTAAATTTCTTCAGAAAATGTATTGAATTACATTGCTATTCATTCAAACCGGAGCACAAATTGAACTCTGTTTCATACGTTTCCATGAATCATATTCAAATCAAAAGATCATATGCTACACGACTCCTTTCCGCCCCTTCCACTCCCCCTCAAAAGTCCCACATCCATATCTTTTCTCCCCTTTTCTCGGCAAAACACTTGCATGAATAATGCGAAAATTGCTATCTGACACGTACTGTTTTATTTTAAATTCATTTGGCATAATAATTTTATGCAACAAGCGAGCAACACCACCATCGCATCGCATCGCCCGGGATGTTTCTTCAGAATTATACGTTTCATGATGGGATGCTGCTGCTTGTTTGTGCGCGATGTCAAGTCATATGTGAGTGTGTTGTGTAGGTGTGCGGCAAAAATATTCGTGTGATTCCAGGTTTCATAAATACATCCTTGCACGGTGCACTTTTCCCTGGTAATAACTAAAAGCCGTACAATGGAATAGTTTTGTAATGGTTTGTAATTGTTGTTAAATTTAAAAACTCTCGTTTCTACTAAATCTCCAAATTATTATTTTTTTATGAAGATTTTCTACCAGCATGACGGTGAAAACGAAAAACTGCTAGAACAAGTCTAAAGCTGGTTCTGAAAAAAAGCAAGTAAGTACAGATTGCTACGGCGTTGCCAGCCAACAGAGGAAGAGAGGATGCTGCAAGGTAGAGAAGATCAGCAATTGCAACAAGGTATGAGTGTATGTTGCTCGTTACAAATCTGCTCAACTAATGAAAACACGGCACGAAGGTGTCGCTTGGCGGTGGTGATGACGATGATTCATTCCAGGTGGGAAAAGAATAAGCAGAAACAGCAGCGACTGACTTATGTTTGTGCTTTCGTTGCGAAAACATAAGGTGTGATATGGAAATTAGGATGTTTGTTTTTTTTTGTGAAGTAGTGGAATGAGTATTTGAAAGAAAAAAAAAACACACAGATATTTTGATTTAGCTTTTGGTTTTAAACATCAAAACTTCAAACAATTCTCTAGATTCTATATATAGAATTGTATGGAACTTTCAACCAAGTCAATTGAGATCGGTTTGATTTTAATCCGTTCAGCATGTGTTGAGATAACTTATAACTAAGTGGCACACATACATTTGTTTAGCTTACGTTTTGCCGAAATCAATCGAAAAATTAACAAATTTTGGTCTGTCTGAATAAATGTGTGTATGTGTCAGACATTTCACCGAAATTTTTTTGACATAGGACAACGTCTTTTGTTTGCTCTAAAAATCAAAGAGATAGCTTGTATTTATTTTTGGCTAAATCAAAATAATCAAAATAATCAAAATTATCATCATCAAAATTGAAATTACAAGCCATGGTATCAGGGTTGTTAAAATATCAAAATTTCAGCTCGCAGCAACTACAATTATCCCGTCTGAATATTCATGCCTCAAATACAGCTGCTCTTCTCTCTTTATTGAAACTCTCAGCGCCGAACATAGCCGAACGCGTTTTCGTGTTTACACACTCGTGAATGACATTTTCCTGTTTTCTCTCATTCCCGCTTCCACGATCATCCTACCGCAACAGCGTTCAACCACAAAAGCCGCCACAAAACCAATTTCGCAAACGCAGTTTAACGGGACGTCATGTGTGGTCGGCTCCTAATCGCCAGAGATTGAAAGACTCAGTGGTGAGAGCGCATAGTCGAGGAAAAGGGAGGGAGTGCTAGAGGGAGAATGACATCGCTGGGAATAACGAGACACAAGAAGAGATCTCATAAGCTATAGTGACGGCCGCTGTACTCTCGGATATTTTTGGTGCAGAGATAATCAATTGATAGCTTTTTTATCACTCATTTGCAACACTGCATGGTATTAACATTTGAAGAATTTTTTGTTATTAAAATGCATTTTATACCTGCCCAGTTTTTTTTGCAATCATTAGTTTTGAAAATATCCAAGTATTGAAGAGATTTTTTTTCGTCAAAAAAAAAACCTTTTGGCGGTGCTGAACATTGGAATTTCACAAAAATTGAAAATAATTTTGATCGATCTCAGACATGCTGATTATGATTTAAAACGCGGGAAAATGCATTCAAAATTGTTTGCAGTTGAAGAACTGGTTATTTGGAAATCAAATACTCCTGAATTTATAAAATCATCTACAGATTTTGTTGTTGTTGGGAAACCAATTCAAAGTTACTTTTTATAGCGGAGAAATTCATCAATTTTGCAAAATTGTTTTTTTTTTCAAACAGGTCTCCAATTTTGAAGGATGGTCATACAAAATAGGGATTTCAATATACAACGATTCAACGTCAAACAGGAAGTATTCAAATCAAAAGTGCTTCAACTTTGGCATGGGAGTTCCTTGGGCAAAATAATAAGACTAGTATTTTTTTGTTTGGCGATAAGGTTGCTCCTATCCATAATAGGGTGGTTCAAAACTGGCGTTTTTCGTCGATTTTCGCAAAAAATCACATTTTTTGCTTTTTTGACGCGCCGCGCGCAAAAACAGAAAAATGACGAAACGGGAAAAAACGACTTTTTTTCTCTAAAACTAAAACGCTAATTTGAAAATTTCATGCCTCCGAATTCTGTTAATGGATTTTCGCAATTGTTGGATAAGTTATATTTTCAGATATGAGTTTTTTTTAACCGTGGCGCTCTTAAATTGGTTGAGCCGTTTCGAAGATATGATTTTTTTGAAAAATGTGATTTTTGCGAAAATCGACGAAAAACGCCATATCTAGAGTTTTTGTTTGAAAAGGCTATAAGCTATTGTCTTCCATATGTTTATAGGTCCTTAAAAAAAAAACTCTAGATTTGGATCACCCTTTTTCCGATAGGAAACCCTAATTGCCAAACAAAAAAATTAGAACTTTCTGATCGATTTGGAGTCTCGGGCAAAGTTTCAGGCTATGATTAGGACTTTTTGAAAAAAAAAATGAGTAGGCGAAAAAAATCACAAATTTATTCAACTTTTTATCACAATTTTTCGAAATTTTGTGATTTATTAAGGGGACGAAAAAAGATACTTTTGAGCCAAATTGCAAAAATTTGGTCCATATTTTTGAAAATATGAACTTGAGAAATATCGAAAATATGGTCAAAAAGGCTAATTCAGATGTTAAAAAAACTGTAATTTCCGAAAAAATTTAGCATTTTTTGTTTCTAAAAAACACTATTATGAAAAGATGAAAAAATCCTACAATTTCCTGTTAGAGACTTTAATTGGACAACCAGTTTCTGAGATTCAGCCTCACAAAGAATTCGAATCGATGAAAATGAGATTTTCTTATTGCCTATAATTTTCAACTGACGATATCTCGAATACTATTGCTGCGTATTTCAATGAAAAATACTTGAACATTTGTGAAAATAATTTCAAAATTTTAAAATTTGATCTGAAATAGGAAATAAATAATGTTATCTAGACATTATTTCTAAAAATAATTCAGAAAAAATGGGCACAAATCTGTAGATCCATATTGTCAAGGAATGGATAAATCTTTGTAAAAATCATTTACAATCAGTTGTGAACTATTGAAATTACCTTCCAAAACGTAATATTTCCTCATTCTTGATTAAATGGGCACTTAAAGATTTATACAATTTTTAGATTCTGGAACCACAAATTAGGAAAGACGCCACTGAATTTAATTGAACATAATTTAAAAATGTATGCAAAAATTGTTATAAAGAAATACAGCTAAGTTTTGATGCTTTTTTGTTTAGAAATGCTTAAATATTAGCAGTTGAATTTTCCAATTCGTTTTGTAATTGTATTTTGTTCATTACGCTGGACAGCAAATTGAACTAGCAAAATTATAAACCATCATCCCAGCATCACATTACTCCGCAGAGTGCAGCGATTGCATCGCATTACACACTTTCGACGCCCGGAAGCAGCGCTACTCAAATCGAGGTTATCACTCTTCGTTCAGCAAACAAAGCCGATGCACCGCTCATCCTGTGGAAATGCTTGCGCCATTCCGCGAATAAATCACTTTCCAAACAAAACAGTCCTAGTACTAGCTGCAAATTACACCCCTCCCCCCCCCATTAGAACTTTCTATAAGGTAGATGTTTGCTGCTGCTCTTAGCTGAGGTTGTTGTTTCAATACAAGTGCCTTTAGCTAACATCCATCAAAAGCGATTCCCGCAGCTTTCACAAATTAGCATTTTAGAACGAAAGGCTCTAATGGTGAGTGGTGCAGCGAGCTATTCACTTCTTTTGAGGGGAGGGGGAAAACGTTGGTTAAATCTACCAATTCAACTTCCGGTGCTTGAAATGCCACGTTTTTCAACGTGCGAAAATGAAAGCACTCGGAGGTTTTTCTCTTTTCGAAAAATTGCACCATTCAAAAGCTCTTCAATTTGGTGAAATCACAGCCAAACTGCACTTTGCTACACTCTGAAAGAAAAATAATTAAATTTTGTAGTTTTGTTGCAACATAGCAATTTTGTGATTCTGAGAAAATAGTAAAAAGTAGAAAATTTAACCCTTTCAATTCGACAGTGTAACGTGACGACATGGTCGTTTGTAACGGGACGTAGAGTGAGAGAGTGTGCGGAAAAATGGGGGGAAATTTAAAAACGTTTCCGCTCTTTCAATTCCGCCAAACAAAGTGCATTATGTTGTAACATAAATAAACCAAAACCGCACATATTTCTCGAATGCACCAGCCTCAGCTTGTGTGGTTCTCCTCTTTTTTCTTCACTGCTCTAGGAAAAACGAAGCGAAGCTGCAAGCACTATACCGGCATCACATATGCACTATATCGTTGCGCTTTAATGCTACACGACGACGACGACGACCCGGATGAGACACCGGTGAATCGACTTAAAATCTTTCTTCCTGGCTCCTGTGCTCAGACTCTTGTTAAAATTCACTTCCTTTTTCGGTGAGCTGAAAGTTTTGTTTTTCTTCTGTGCTCTCACGATGCTGTTCCTGTTGTCATTCATTGCTGGGGGGTTGCTGCATTTTTTGGGGAAGTCTGGGAAGGGAAAATCTTTTTTTGAAAAAAGAATAAAAAAAAAACATGATAGGAAACCACAGCAGCAGCAAAAACGTAAAAGCTTGTTTGTCTGAAAATCTACCACCTTGAATGGTCCCGGCAGTTGGCACACAAAGTTTAAATGACTGAATGTTATTTTTTTAAGACAAATCTTGTAAATTTCCCAATGATTTTTTTTTTTGATAAAATGTAGTGTTTTTGTGAGCACAACCAAATTTGTATTTTTTTATTTTTGTATTTTTGTATTTTTGCATTTTTGTATTTTTGTATTTTTGTATTTTTGTATTTTTGTATTTTTGTATTTTTGTATTTTTGTATTTTTGTATTTTTGTATTTTTGTATTTTTGTATTTTTGTATTTTTGTATTTTTGTATTTTTGTATTTTTGTATTTTTGTATTTTTGTATTTTTGTATTTTTGTATTTTTGTATTTTTGTATTTTTGTATTTTTGTATTTTTGTATTTTGTATTTTTGTATTTTTGTATTTTTGTATTTTTGTATTTTTGTATTTTTGTATTTTTGTATTTTTGTATTTTTGTATTTTTGTATTTTTGTATTTTTGTATTTTTGTATTTTTGTATTTTTGTATTTTTGTATTTTTGTATTTTTGTATTTTTGTATTTTTGTATTTTTGTATTTTTGTATTTTTGTATTTTTGTATTTTTGTATTTTTGTATTTTTGTATTTTTGTATTTTTGTATTTTTGTATTTTTGTATTTTTGTATTTTTGTATTTTTGTATTTTTGTATTTTTGTATTTTTGTATTTTTGATTTTTTTATTTTTGTATTTTTGTATTTTTGTATTTTTGTATTTTTGTATTTTTGTATTTTTGTATTTTTGTATTTTTGTATTTTTGTATTTTTGTATTTTTGTATTTTTGTATTTTTGTATTTTTGTATTTTTGTATTTTTGTATTTTTGTATTTTTGTATTTTTGTATTTTTGTATTTTTGTATTATTGTGTTTTTGTATTTTTTTTTGTATTTTTGTATTTTTGTACTTTTGTATTTTTGTATTTTTGTATTTTTTATTTTTGTATTTTTTATTTTTGTATTTTTGTATTTTTGTATTTTTGTATTTTTGTATTTTTGTATTTTTGTATTTTTGTATTTTTGTATTTTTGTATTTTTGTTTTTTGTATTTTTGTATTTTTGTATTTTTGTATTTTTGTATTTTTGTATTTTTGTATTTTTGTATTTTTGTATTTTTGTATTTTTGTATTTTTGTATTTTTGTATTTTTGTATTTTTGTATTTTTGTATTTTTTGTATTTTTGTATTTTTGTATTTTTGTATTTTTGTATTTTTGTATTTTTGTATTTTTGTATTTTTGTATTTTTGTATTTTTGTATTTTTGTATTTTTGTATTTTTGTATTTTTGTATTTTTGTATTTTTGTATTTTTGTATTTTTGTATTTTTGTATTTTTGTATTTTTGTATTTTTGTATTTTTGTATTTTTTGTATTTTTGTATTTTTGTATTTTTGTATTTTTGTATTTTTTGTATTTTTGTATTTTTGTATTTTTGTATTTTTGTATTTTTGTATTTTGTATTTTTGTATTTTTGTATTTTGTGTTTTGGTTTTTTGTAGTTGTGTTGTTGGGTTTTTTGTATTTTGTGTTGTGGTTGTTGTGTTGGGTGGTGTTGTTGTGGGTGGTGGGTTTGGTGTTGTTATGTGTTTGTTGTTTTTTTGTGTTTGGGTGGTTGTTTGTGTATTTGGGTGTTTGTTGTGTGGTGGTTTGTGTATGTGTGTGTGGTTTGGTTGTTTGGTGTTGTGTTTTGGTTTTTGTTTTGTTTGGGGTTGGGGGTGGTGGTTGGTGGTTGGGTTGTGGGGTGTGGGTGGTTGGTGGGTTGTGGTTGGGTGGGGGGTGTGGTTTGTGGTGTGGGTGGGTGGGGGGTTGGGTTGTGGGGGTGGGTGGTGGGTTGGGGTGGTGGTGGGGTGGGGGTGTTGGTGGGTGTGGTGGGGGTGGGTGGGGTGTTGGTGGGGGTGGGTGGGTGGTTGTGGGTGGGTGGTGTGGTGGGGTGTGGGGTGGGTGGGTGGGTTGGGTGTGGGGGGTGGTGGTGGGGTGGTGGGGTGGGTTGGTGGGGGGTGTGGGTGGGGTGGTGGTTGGTGGGTGTGGTGGGTGTTGGGGGTGTGTTTGGGTGTGGTGTTTGTGGGGTGGTTGTTGGTGTTGGTGGGGGTTGGTGGTTTGGGGTGGTGGGGGTTGGTGGTTGTTGGTGTGTGTTGGTGGTTTGTGTGTTTGTGTGGGTTGTTGTGGTGTTTGTGTTTGTGTTTTGTATTTTGTATTTTGTATTTTTGTATTTTTGTATTTTTGTATTTTTGTATTTTTGTATTTTTGTATTTTTGTATTTTGTATTTTTGTATTTTTGTATTTTTGTATTTTTGTATTTTTGTATTTTTGTATTTTTGTATTTTTGTATTTTTGTATTTTTGTTTATTTTTTGTATTTTTGTATTTTTGTATTTTTGTATTTTTGTATTTTTGTATTTTTGTATTTTTGTATTTTTGTATTTTTGTATTTTTGTATTTTTGTATTTTGTTATTTTTGTATTTTTGTATTTTTGTATTTTTGTATTTTTGTATTTTTGTATTTTTGTATTTTTGTATTTTTGTATTTTTGTATTTTTGTATTTTTGTATTTTTGTATTTTTGTATTTTTGTATTTTTGTATTTTCGTATTTTTGTATTTTTGTATTGTTTTTGTATTTTTGTATTTTTGTATTTTTGTATTTTTGTATTTTTGTATTTTTGTATTTTTGTATTTTTGTATTTTGTATTTTTGTATTTTTGTATTTTTGTATTTTTGTTTGTTGTGGTTTGTTGTGTGTTGTTGGTGGTGTTGGGTGGTTGGGTGTGGGTTGTTGGGTTGTTGTGGTGTTGTGGGGTGGGTTGGGGTGTTGGGGGTTGGGTGTGTGGGTGGTTGGGTGGTTGTTGGTGGGGGGGGTTGTGGGTTGGTTGGTTGTGGTGGTTGGGTGGGTGTGGTTTGTTGGGGTTGTGTGTTGGTGTGGGTTGTGTTTGGTTTGTTGGGTGGTGGGGGTTGTGTGGTGTTGTGGGTGGTGGTTTGTGTGGTTGTGTGTTGGGTGTTGGGGTTGTGGTGGGTGGTGGTTTGTTGTTTGTGGTTGTGGGTGGGGTTGTGGGTGGGTTGTGGGGGTGGGGTTGGTGGGTGTTGGGGGTGTTGGGTGTTGGGTGGGTTGGGGGGTGGGGTGTTGTGGTTGTGGGTTGTTTTGGGGTTGTTGTGTGGTGGTGTGTTTTGTGTGGTTGGGTGTTGGTGTGGTTGTGGTGTGGTTGTTGTGGTTTGTGGTTGTTTGTTGGTTTGGTGGTTGTTGGTTTTTGGTTGGTGGTGGGGTGTGTGTTTTGGGTTGTGTGGTGTTGGTGGTGTGGGGTGGGGTTTGGGTGGTGGGTGGGTTTGGGGGTTGTGGTGGTTTGTGGTTTGTGGGGTTGTGGGGTTTTGGTTGTGGGGTGTGGTGTTGGTGGGTTTGGGGTGGTGGGTGGTTGTGGTTGTGGTGTTGTAGTTGTATGTGGGTTGGGTTGGGTGGGTTGTGGTGGTTGTTGTGTTGTGGTTGTGTTTGGGTGTTGGTTGGGGTGGTGTGGGTTTGGGTGTTGGGTGGTTGTTTGTGGTTGTGGGTTGTGTGGTTTTGTGGTGTTGTGTTGTGGTTTGTGGGTTGGTGTTGGGTGGTTGGTTTGGTGGTGGTGGTTGGGGTGTGGGGTGGTTGGTGGGTTGTGGTTTGGGTGGGTTGGGGGTGGTTGGTGGGGGTGTGGGTGGGTGGTTTGGGTGGGGGGTGGGGTGTGGTGGGTGGTGGGGGTTGGGGGGGTGGGTGGTGGGGGGTGGGGTTGGGGGTGGGTGTGTGGGGGGTGTGGTGGGGGTGGGGTGTGGGGGGGTGGTGGGGTGGTTGTGGGGTGGGGGTGTTGTGGGGTGGTGGGGTTGGTGGGGGGTGGGGGGGTGTGGGGTTGGTGTGGGTGGGTGGGGTGGGGGGTGGGGTGGGTGGGGGGTGGTGGGGTGTTGGGGGGTTGTGGGTGGGTGGGGGTGGGGTGTGGGGTGGGGTGTTGGTGGGGGTGTTGGGGTGGTGGGGGTGGGGGGTTGGGGTGGTTGTGGGGGTGGTGTGGGGGGGGGGTTGTGGTGGGGTGTGGTGGGGTGGTGTGGGTGGGGTGGGGGTGGTTTGTTGGGTTGGTGGTGTTGGTGGTGTTGTGGTGTGGGGGTTGGGGGGTGGTGGTGGGTTGGGGGGTGTTGGGGTGTGGGTGGGGTGTTTGGGGGGGTGGGGTTGGTTGTGGGGTGGGGTGGGTTTGTGGGGTGGTGTGGGTGGGTTGGTTGGGGGGTGTGGGGGGGGTGGTTGGGGGGGTTGTGGGTTGGTGTTGGGGGGTTGGGGGGGGTTTGGTGGTTGTGGGGGTGGGGGTTTGGGTGGGTGGGGTTGTGGGGTGGTGGGTGGTGGGGGTGTGGGGTTGTGGGTGGGTGTGGGGGGTGTTGGGGGGGTGGGGGGTGTGGGGGTGGTTGGGTGGTGGTTTGGGGGGTGTGGGTGTGGGTGTGGGGGTGGGGGTGTGGGGGGGGTGGGGGTTGGTGGGGTGTGGGGGTTGTGTGGGGGGTGGGGGTTTGGTGGTGTGGGGTGGTGTTGGGTGGTGGGGTGGTGGGTGGTGGTGGGTGTGTGGTGTTGTGTGGGGGGTGGTGTGGGGGTGTGGGTGTGGGGGGTGGGTTGTGGGGGGGGGTGGTGGGGTTGGTGTTTGGTTGGTGGTTTGGTGGGTTGGTGGGTGTTGTTGTGGTGTGGGGTGGTTTGGTTGGTGTGGTTGTGGGTGGGGGTGTGGGGGGTTGTGTGTTGGGGGTGGGGGTGGTGGTGGGGGGTGGGTGGGTGTTGGTGGGGTGGTGGTGGGTGTGTGTGGGGTGGTGGGGTGGGTTGGGGGTGGGTGGTGGGGGGTTGGGGGTGTTGGGTGGTGGGGTGGGTGTGGTGGGGGGTGGGTGGGTATTGTTTTGGGGTGGGTGGTGGATTTGGGTTTTGTGGAGGTTTGTGGTGTTGGGTGTTGGGTCTACTGTGTCCTCTGTGAATAGTACTCGATAACACCATTCTGGAGGCTCATCTCTTTCATCGCGAGGAAAAATCCACACTCACACATCCATTCTGCTCAGGAAAACTACACTTTCACACATTATTTCCCCTCCGCGTTGAGCGTCGACGTTGAGGCCGGGCACGATCGACGGAGCGCGAAATGCGGCATACATTCAGGCGAAAATAAGTCCGATGTCGTGTTGTTTCGCCATAAATAAACAAACCATTTTCCGAAAGCTAAAGTGAGATTGCTTTTTTTATTCTACTACTTCTCGCCTAGGTTTTTCCTCGAAGACAGTGATGCTGTGGCCACAGGGAAGATTTTCCTTGCAGGAATCTGTTGCAGTTTTCACCGGAAGAGAGCGTTTCGGAGAAACGTGCAGCTGCCTTCGCGTCATCAACGCCACATTGCGGGAAAGCATACCGAACATTTTTGGGGGACTATGGGAAATTTCGCGTGATATTCCTGAAATAAAAGAAAAAAGTAGAGAAAGTAAAGAATGAAAAGAAAGTAAAGAAAGTAAAGAAAGTAAAGAAAGTAAAGAAAGTAAAGAAAGTAAAGAAAGTAAAGAAAGTAAAGAAAGTAAAGAAAGTAAAGAAAGTAAAGAAAGTAAAGAAAGTAAAGAAAGTAAAGAAAGTAAAGAAAGTAAAGAAAGTAAAGAAAGTAAAGAAAGTAAAGAAAGTAAAGAAAGTAAAGAAAGTAAAGAAAGTAAAGAAAGTAAAGAAAGTAAAGATAGTAAAGAAAGTAAAGAAAGTAAAGAAAGTAAAGAAAGTAAAGAAAGTAAAGAAAGTAAAGAAAGTAAAGAAAGTAAAGAAAGTAAAGAAAGTAAAGAAAGTAAAGAAAGTAAAGAAAGTAAAGAAAGTAAAGAAAGTAAAGAAAGTAAAGAAAGTAAAGAAAGTAAAGAAAGTAAAGAAAGTAAAGAAGGTAAAGAAAGTAAAGAAAGTAAAGAAAGTAAAGAAGTCAGTGTTCTTCATTCAGCAGCATCCCCAAAGTGGCAGGGATTATAAAACGTGGCGGCAGTAAATAACAGTCGAAAGTCAACAATCACAGACCACGGTCCGGAAGTGGCAAGAGTGGCCTGCTCTGAGGAAATAAATAAATTGCCCCGGCTGCACGAGGCTGGCAGGTTCTGAAGCTTACTTTTTTTGTAGCTGTTTCTACTCCAAAAGGGAAAATCTTGTGTGGAAATAATGGCGGTTTCGTCGGCTTTTCCTGCTGCACCGGGTCGAGCCTCCGCCCGAGGACAAGATTTATTGGGATGAAAGTGTTTCCTTCAAAGGGGAGGCATTTTCGCTGCTGCTGTTGTTGTTGCTTATTTTGGCGGCAAAATGGCAGGGGAATACGCCACAGCTCGTGAATCTTAGCTACTTGGAACCGTTTTTAGCAAGTATGTAGGCCATGTCAGGCGAGATTTTACAGTGCTCGCGGAGAATTCATTACAATTTTAGGGGAAGGAATTGCACGTGGGACGTTTATACAGAGTTGTAGAGTTGTTGGCAACATCTTGATTTTAGATTTTGTATAAAAATACTGTAAATCGCAAAAATTGTCTAGTTGTCACCGTATTTTACGGAACACCACTGTGAATTCACCTTACTAGAGCTATTTGGATAGATTACAAAACAGCAAACGATTTGATAACAGCTAATCTACCGGATTAGGCCCCCCTTAAAAGTGTAACAATTGACGTGCGCCATCCGCATTAGTTCGCTCACAATGTTCCGTTCAAGTTTGCTTTTCCTGTTCGGCTGCATCGCCCTTTCCGCAGCCGTTGCCCTGCCGGGTCGGGCAGGTCGCATCGTTGGAGGTTCGGACGCCGCCGAAGGTCAGTTCCCGTACCAGGTATCGTTGCGTTCCGCCGCCGGTGCGCACTTTTGCGGTGGATCGATCGTCAACAGCCGGTGGATTCTGACGGCCGGACACTGCGCGGCCGGACGAACCCCGGTCAACACAGTTGTGGTCGTGGACACGGTTACGTTGGACGCGGGAGGTGTGGCCCATGGGGCGGAACGGATCGTGGTCCACCCGCAGTATGCGGAGGGCAATTTGGCCAACGATATCGCGGTGATCCGCGTGGCCGTTCCGATCGTGTTCAGCAGCAGAGTTGGTCCGGTCAGCTTGGCCGCTGAACTGTTGGAGGAGGGAGCCGGTGCTACGTTGTCCGGGTGGGGACAAACCGCGGTGAGAGCTCATATTATTATTTTTTGACTCTTCAAGTAATCATGTCGGGTTTCGCAGGTTACTGGATTGCTGTCGAACCACCTGCAGTATGCCAGCGTGGACATCATCACGAGGGAGGAGTGCATGAACAGGCACGGTGCCGGAACCGTTGGACGAATCCACGAGTTCTCGATGTGTGCATCCAGTACGGTTGGTGCTGGTGTCTGCATGGGAGATGGTGGCAGTCCGTTGACCTTCAGTGGCCTGCAGGAGGGAATCGTCTCGTGGGGAGTGCCGTGCGGTAGACAGGAGCCCGATGTGTACACTCGAGTGTCCGCGTATCGGACCTGGATTTCGCAGAACACTGCGGAGTGATTGAGTAAAGCGTTGATCTTGTTACGTTGAGTAACGTGTTGAGTTTTCTTTTAACTAGCTTATAAGTATTGATCAATTCCCAAAGTATTTCCTTTTTTTTTGGCAAGCAAGGCAGACCATTTTAAACAGTATAAATTGGACTGCTTCTGAACAATATATTCCAGACCATTTTACTGACAAGCCATTCTGTCAATTTAGTACAGTCATCCCACATATTCGGAACACCCACAAATTCGGAACACTTTTGTGATAATTTGTCAATAGCATGCCAAATGCATCTTTTCTGTCGACCCTACTATTTTTATGACCTTTATTTGGACATTCTCTTGCTATTTCACTAGTAAAAGTAGTACTTTTAAAACAAAAAACTGCATCTCAAGACTATTTCATTCAGAGCAGCAAAACACTGCCTCCAAATTGCCTGTTCCATAATTGTGGAACACCTGAATTTAACTGATATTTTTACAAAAAAAAAGTTATTAGACCATTCATAAAACATTACTAAGCTTGAGTTTCGTTGGTTTCAGTGCGTGAAGTCATTATTTTGTAAAAACTCTGTACTCATGGAGAGAACCAAAGTTTGTTTACATCCGTAAGAAAAAAGTGTTCCGAATTTGTGGATTTCAAGGGTCAAAGTTTTTCTTCAAAAACATGATTTAAAAGTTAAAATTTGCAGCTGTTCAGTACAGCATTTGAAAGATCGCAAGAAAAGCTTTCAAATGAAGGTAAAAGCGAATCATTAAGTTCAATTATCGATTTTCTATGATTTTTTGAACATTGGCCGATCTGTAAACTGTTCCGAATATGAGGGATGACTGTAAACAGCATAATACAATAAAAGTGATGAGTCTAATCGCTTGAAAAGATACCTTCATAATGGCAATCTACGGATTATATTATGAACTGAGGTTCTGTTCTGTTGGTGTTTTTTTTTAAATATGTAAATATTGATTTCCACCTATTTTCATGTTCCGTCAACTTTTGTGAATCGGGACTAAAGTTTGAATAGGGACATGAGTTTTTAAGAGCACTTTTCGGTAATTTTCGACGGTGTTTTTCGACAAAAGCTAAATCGTTATCATGAAGGAAAACTCGTAGATTTTCAAACCTTATGACTACTATACTGCCCCTGATCGCATAAATGTCCCATATGCATTTTCATCGATTTCGAGTTATTGATGCAGTTTTGTTCAAAATTGTGTGCTCTTTCAAAAGAGCCTATAACATCCAGTACTTTGTTCTAGAAATCAGGAGGAAATCCTGTTTTTTCGCGAAAACTTAACACGTAGCCTTATGTATGGGACAAACTTCTAATGCGTTTTTCTCAGCCTGCTGTTTTTGCATATGGGACATTTATGCGAACATGGGCAGTATATTTCACCAAAACTTGTATATTAGTTTGCAATTGATAAATTATCTAAAAATTCCCATTTTTTTTGCGACATAAACTTTGAAAAATATTTGCAAAGCACTGACTCGTAAAAAAAAAGAATAATTTTAAACACAATGTCAAAAAATCACATAAAGCTGGAAAATCAAATTCGCAATCAAAAATTTCTTCATACATTTTTTGATAAATTGCACTGCTTATCATATTTTTTTGCCATTTAAAAATACATACTTTAAAAGGAAAAGCACTCCTGCAAAAATATTTTCGAAACGCCGACCAACAATGTCAAAAACAGATAATTGCAGGAAATGTTGATTAATTCACAAATGTTTCAACTCGCTATAATATTATTGGTTAAAATTTCAATGTAAAAAAATTAACTATTGTAATGTTCCCTACTCTTTTTTTATAAAAAAAGCTTCAAAATTAAAAAAATTAGCAGTACATTTTAAAATATACAAAAAAGTTATTTCAGCTTTTGTTAAGGTTGCATTTGATTGCAAAATTTCTAAATTATTTTTTGAAATGCATAGAAAATTTAATTTTTTAACATTGAGAACCGGACCAATAGTTTCTGAGATATTGCAAATTGAAAAATTTGAGCTTATTAGGTGATACTAGGGCATCCAATTTTCCCGGGTTTTCAATTTCCCGGGAAACGGGAAAAATATTTTTGGAATCCCGGGATCCCAGGATATTTTTGAAACAGTCATAAAATCCATGTTTTCATTATACTTGTTATGTTTTTCAAGTATAAAATCATAGAATTAGCTCAACACTAGTAATTGGTGATAATCTAAACAATGAAAACAGTTTTAAAATAGCTTCAAAGAAATTAAAAATGGACATTTTTTGTTCTTTGTTGTGCTTTGGATTTTAAATGAAACACATTTGTTTATCTTATGTGATCCAAATAAAATACGTCCCATTTAAATATATTTCTGACTAGACTATGCATAAAAAATGTCTATGAAAATGTCTTAAAAAAGGTAATGGCAAATGGCATCAATTGAATGTTATAATTTTGAAATGTTTAGAATTCGATGTTTTATAAAAAAAAAATGTTTTGCAAATTATCTTTAATCAACCGCCCCCAACTGGGGAAAATCAGGGCTACAGTCTAAACAGGGACATGAGATTTAACAACAATAAATTTGGAAATCAGTGTACTAATTGTTTTGTTATCGTCTTATTTTAACCGAAATCAATCAAAACATTACGCAAAATATTTGGTTTCAACAGCTTTATCAATTTGTTACATTTGTTCTGATTTGCCTCAGATGCCGATGCTTGAAGAAAGTTTATTTCAAATACCGTAAACCGGGGTGACTTTGATAGGATTTCAATTTTTTTTCGGAATATTTTCCAACAGGTAAGGTTTTTCTCAAGATTATTATTTTTTAAAACATGTACTGGGGTAGGCCACACAAAGTCCATGCACTATTTTGGAAAAAAGTTTTTTCATTAGTGTTTAGAAAAATAGTTACGTTAAAAATTTAAATTCTGGGGTGACTTTGATAGTTATAGTTTTTCTTGTTAAAATCATATTTAAGATGTTCAAACATTATTTTTACGTTAAATGTACCATCACTAATGTAGCTGATATAGTTTTTAAGAAGAAAAAAATAAATGTTTATGTTTAGTTAACTGAGATTATAAGCTTTTTAACGGAATTTTGCCTGAAATTTGTTAAAACTAGTTTTGTTTACAAAATTATCGATTTATATTGCATTTTATACAGAATTTGAAGCACGAATCACAAGTTTTCACATTTTACATGAAATATATTCAACAGAAATTGCTTATAAATTTGGATTTTTTTTAATTGTGTTTCAAAATCACATATTAATTATTATTTACAAATTTATTTAACCTTCTCCTAGTGGAAAATTGTCCAAGGAATTTAAAAATGCATTCCGTTTTCCGATTCAAGATCATGTTTATTGAGAAAATCATGACACTTTGAGTAGTTTAACTTTCATCAACATTTTCTTAACTATAGTTAACTAACTTTTTAAACTTTTATATTATTTTAATTGTTCTCTTCATTTTGCGGAAAAATCGCGCACCTATCAAAGT